>NC_142535.1:15827500-16105000 GCF_056151865.1 Erythranthe guttata
ACACAGTTACACGACTCGTAGATTTCCTCGAGCAATCTTGTTCTTAGTGGTGGTGACTTTGGTGATTCTTCTTCTTTTTCTTCGGTAATTTCTCCACGTCTAGTAGTTCCATGAGGAATCTGCGTTTCTTCCAGTTCTACTGTTTGATGATTTGATTTTGGTCCTTATATTCTCGGTACCATGATGCTTTGCTTCATTATCTCTTTTTCATCCCAATCTCATGTAGCTTTCTCATCGAATTCGACATTGCGAATGACAATAAGCTTCTTAGTTTTGAGATTGTAAATCCGGTATCCCTTGGATTCTGTATTGTATCCCAGAAATATTCATTTATCTGTCTTTTCTTCAAGCTTGTGCCTCTTGACTGCTGAAATATGGACGTAGCAAATACTCCCAAAAACTCTTAAATGTTTCGCTGACGGCTTACGACAACTCCAAGTATCTATAGGTGTTTGGTTTTGCACCGCCTTAGTTGGACATTTATTGAGTAGATAGATGGCTGTGTAGACTGCTTCTGCCCAAAACATTTTCGGCATTCTTTTTTCTTCTAACATAGATCTTGCCATCTCCATCACCGTTCGGTTCTTTCTTTCGAAGACGCCATTTTGCTCAGGAGCGTAGCCGACTGTTAGTTGGTTTTCAACTCCTTCATCTTCGCAGAACTTGCTGAATTCTTTAGAGATGTATTCTTTTCTTCTATCGATTCTTATAACTTTAACCTTTCGATTGCTTTGATTTTCTACTAGGTTTTTGAACTTTCTAAAGATATTGAATACTTCCAATTTTTGTGGGATAAAGTAGACCCAAGTCATCCTTGTATAATCGTCAATGAAAAGAATGAAGTACCTATTTTGCGTCAAGAATGGAGTCCTCATTTGTCCACAAACATCGATATGCACAAGCTCTAGAATCTTCTTGGCTCTCCAAGCCTTACCTGATGGAAACGATTTCCACTGCTGCTTGCCAAGTAAGCATCATTCGCATACGTCGTCCTTCTCGTGAATAACCGGAAGATCTTTCATCATGTTCTTTTGGTGAAGAATCGTTAATCCATGAAAGTTGAAGTGAACCTCCGGTGCCATAGCCATGACTCATCTTCTAGAGCCTTCATGACTTCCACGTGCTGCCAGTTTATAGGAAAATTTCTCTTTTGTTGCATTTTAACTTTTGCTGTTACCCTTCTTGTATTTTTGTTATCATATATTGTGCACAAGTCACCTTTAAAGAGTAGAGAATATCCTTTTCTCCATCATCTGACCCATGCTTATGAGATTCATGTCGAGTTTAGGCACGAGTAGGGCATCTTGAATAAGACGCGTACCTTTCTTAGTATTGACAGCAATTGTGCCTAGACCTTCAGCTTCTACCTGGCTCCATTGCCGAGTTTTACTTTTGTCTTCGTGGACTTGTCTATATCTTCTAAGATTTTCTCCTTACTCATCATGTAATTGCTGGAACCACTATCGATGTACCAAGTGTCGTTTTTTTACTTCAGACGCAGCATGGCATAGAATAGATAATCTTTTCTCTCATCTTTTTCTATAAAGTTGGCCTGATGACTTCGTCTGGAGCGGCAATTCTTCTAGGCATGTCCGAATTTTTCACAATTTCGGCATTGTAGTTTTCCCCGAAATCAACAATCTTTTTCGAGATGACTAGTTTTCTTGCAGACGCGACATGGCGGGTATTTGGATTTCGTATCTTCATAATTATCTCCTTAATTGTCTTTAATTCTAGAATTTTCACTTCTAGAACTTTCTCCAAATTTTCTTTCCTTATCTCTTGCATTTTGAGACCGAATTTTGAGTTTAGACTGAAATACATTCTCCATTGAATCACTTTCACGCCTACTCAGTCTTTTCTCATATGCTTCAAGAGAGCCTACCAACTCCGTGACAGAGAGAAAGACGAGATCATTTGTCTCCTCAGTTGTTGTAACGATTGGATCATATTTTTTCGGGAGACTGACTAATATTTTCTCTACTACTCTTTTATCGGAAATATTTTTTCCATTAGCTCTTAATTGATTAACTAATTCCCTTAGTTGAGAATAATATTCATTTACGGTCTCCGAATTCTTCATTTTCATATTCTCCAAATCTCTTCGTAGAGTTTGAAGTTTAGTAGTTCGTACATTTGCATTGCATTGGAACTCCCCATTCAGGGTATCCCACGCTTCCTTTACATTTGTAGCACCGCTAATTCTTGAAAAAATTGAATCCACCATAGCCATCTGAATGTTGTCGAGTGCCAAGTTGTCTTTTTCCATATTCTTGGCTAACTTATCTTTCTCCAATTGAGAGAGTTTAGAAGTGTCGTTAGGAGTAGTGAACCCTTCGTCGACAATCTCCCACAAGCCTTGAGATTTAAAGGTCTTCATTTTGATAGACCAATAGTCATATTTTTCTCTGAAGAACATATGAATAGCAATTTGGTTGTTAGATAGTGTATTGGCCATGGTGTAAGTTAATGGAATAATAGAGGTTAGTTTTAGGAATAGTATGTAGTGAAGGGAACGCCCAAGTTTTTGATCGAACGAGGCTCAGATACCAATGTTAGTTTATGAGAGGTGGTGGATAGTAATTTGGAAATAGTTTGATTTATTTGGAGAGAAGGGACAATAGGACTTAGAGGGTGTTTGGCTAAGCTTATTTTAAACAGCTGATAAGCTCTTACGTCTGATAAGATGTTTTAAGAGCTGATAAGCTATTACATCTTATTTTTAGGATTAATTTTTAGAGTGTTTGGATAATGGGCTTATTTCATATTTTTACTCATTAAAAGATCTTAAATAAAAAGGTGGGGGTAGAGGTACTTATTTAAAAAGATCTTATTTGCTCTCCAACAGCTTATTTTAAAAAAAATTAAGATCTTTTTCTAAAAATTTACCAAACACTTTGGAAGAGTTTATAAGCTCTAAAACATCTTATAAGCTCCTTTTAACATCTTATAAGCTTAGCCAAACACCCTCTTAGTTGAAGGAAAAGGCTTTATTAGTTTTTGGTTTGAGTTGATGCTTGTTTACAATGACTCATAGCCTATTTATAGGCTTCATGAATGAATCTAGAGAATTGCTAGAGTAGTCCTTCTCTAAAATTATCTTTACAATCCTAGTTATTCTTAAATATTCTTCTATGGCTAGAAGTATCAAGCTAGCCTTGAGTCCTATAGATTATTCTAGATATTATTTTACAAGATTAATATTTCTTGAATGAGCATTAGTTTCAACAAAAGATGACAACTTCATAGTATCTGAACAACGTCGTCTCGGTAAATTGTTGATTCCAAGAATGAAGGATGGGGAAACCTTACGACAAATTAATTAGATTGTCCCCACAAAAACTCGAGGAAGTTGGCGGGATCGATTTCATCTGCGACTCAATGAATTTCGAGGGGTACCGACTAAGTGCGCATCTTTACCCTTGGACTAAATCGTGTATAGCTTCCGTCATCCATGGTCAATACAATGCAAAAAATCTGGAATAAGGTACTTTATGTGCTGCTGTTTTCTAAGAGAACTCGGATCGAAATGGTATATTTTTCGATTTAGGGTTTGTTACTTACTAGTCGTCCTAAGATTAGCATGCGTGTCTATTTCAAAACCGCCAAGTCCAAAGATTTAGGGATGTACATGCAAATATTATTATAATTTATAAATAAGGTCTTCACCTTGTAGTCCATCCTATATTCCTATTTTTCTATGTCGATGAAGGGTGTTCTATTGCATTTATAGTATAGAGTAGGTTTCAAACCCGTGAATAAAAACGAGCTCGAAATTCATCAAACATATGAATTATATATTAATATTGAATCAAATATATATCAAACCCTTATTGAGACACAATCCTAATAAATATATTACATAGTACAATAATTATATAATTATAAATCTCAAATATATAGAAAATCACATATTAAAATATAATCGATATAAAAAAAATATAAAATTATAAGATATTACAAAACAATAAATAATATCAATAACCTACCTTTGTAATCTCTAATTACCATAAAACCCCCCGTGTTAAAACAATTGACAACAACCCCCCTATAGAATGTAGTCAAAGCTGAAAAAGCCCCTAACAGCTTCTCGTGAGTTGCATGCGCAAATTTTGCAACTGAGAGTGTATTTTTTTACCTTAAAAGACCCAATTACCCTTCATCACAAATTTACAAAATTACATAGTCATTCTTACCTTTTTTATAAGCACCAAAATGAATTTTTCAAATTTTTTATTTCAGTCCCATACACTTTTAAGAAAGCCCTCTCCTAACACCACACCCAAAACCATCATTGCCGGCCAACTTAAGAAACTCCGAACTAGCCTCCAGCTCTGCAACCACCTCCACTTCGCCACCTCCCCCACCGTCTATGACTACCCATCCACCGTCGATCTCACTAAAACCCTCCACTCGCCAAAATCTCATAAATGCATGCCAAAAGAAAAGGTAAACACCCCCTTTCCTTTGTTCCATCTCGCCCAAGGAACTCCGCCCAGTTTCTTCCTTGCAAACCAATTAACAACAGTGGAAGAGAAAAATTCTGGGAAGAAGAAAATGGTGGATAAGTCGACGGGGAAGAGAAGACTTCTGTCTTGCTCTTGCTTTTTCTTTTTCATTTTTTCACGATTTTTTTAAATTGGAGCATTCTGGTTTATTTTAAATTCAGGATAATTTTGTCCTTTTCATTCGATTCAACCAATTAAATATGATAAATGAGGTGATGTGCAATATAAAGTACAAGATAAGGGGTATATGTTAATTATTTTATCACAAGGACTTTTTTAACAATTATAAATAGAACAGGGGGTTGTGTGCTATTAACTCAATAATATAATCATATCCAATGTAATCAATCTCGTCAACAAACTAATATGAGCTTGGACCCCTTATTGAGGTCCACACGAGAATCGAAAGAAGATATGGGCCGGGCCGGGTCGGGTCGGGTCGATTCGAACTCAGCGCCTCCACTCCCGCTGTTTTGCAATTTGCAAAACCCCTCCCAATCAAAACCTCCTCTCCTCAATTTCTTTAGGTTTTCTATGATTTGATTTCTTTCCTTTTCAGACTCCATTTTCCCCCGTCTTTTTTCCTCTTCTTCCATACGCTGCACTCGCATTCAATCCTCATTTTTTCTGTTTTTTTTTTTGGTTTTTTAATTTTGGAGTGGGAATTGATTTTTTTTTGTGTGTGTGATGATATGTCGACTTCCGGCGAGAATTTGGACCTGAATCTGAGCCTGAATTTGCCTCTATCTAGAATGCAGTTGGAGAATCAGGCGGCGCCGAGCCTCGGCCGCGTCCGGTCGAATCGTTTTGCTTGCCTTCCGCCACCGTCGAACACCGCCAGCTCCTGCGGACTCGCCTCTGATAAGTTTGCTGCTAATTACAACAATGGCGTTACTGCTCAGCAATCTCGCACATCAGTTCAAACGCCTCCAAAAAATGATGTGCGTACTTTTTCTTAATTGTTCATGTTAAATTCGTTGTTGGTTCTTATTTTGTGTTTTTAGTGTGTGTGTGTGTGTGTATTTGTTTGTATTGATGCATATTCATTTGTGTGTATTTTCTTGTTAGCTTCTTATTTTTCTGGATTGGGATCTCTGGTTCCAGTTTCAGAACTAGTTGTTTGTGTTTCTCTGTTTCATTTATTTCCTTCTAATTCCTTTCCGCGGTTGTTTCTGATTGTCTTGATTATTATTTGTTATCATGTCCTTTCAACAGTTTTAAGTGCTCAATTATTATTTTGTTTTGATTATATTTATTTTTCTCGTGCTATCGTACTTAAAAGGGGTCCGACTTCCAGATTTAGAGTTGCTTAAGAAAAAAATCCTAACAAATGACTGTTTTGAGTTGTGAGTGTTCGAATGATGAAATGATCGTGCATGTGAAAATTCCTGAAATGTTGGGTGAGCAATGAAGTATTTCTACTGTTGAAATGGTCCTTGTATCTATCTCCTGCGCATTAAATATATATAATATATACTTGTATATGGGGATTCGTGGCAAAAAAAAAAAAAAATCGATGTTATACGTGTCACAGTTTGTTTCTTAAGTTCATTAATAATCCATAATGGAGTAATTAATTCTCGCTGTTTCTTTATTCTCTAATTGAAGAAGGGAATTTCTCTTTGAAAGTCTTTTTCATATTGGAATGTATCTAGAAGTTTGCCAAAGTTAAATTCAATGATTAGTGTACTTGTCAGATTTTTCTAGTGGAAGCTAATTATGGTATAATAAGATGAGAGAGCTACGAAATATTACGACAGCCATGGTGGCCTTTTATACTCGTGTCAATTAAGTATTTGATTGGATTGTTTGACATGGTGAGGACACTTTGGTCTTAAATCAGATGCACTCCAGACTGTGTAAGGAATATAATCGAAACTATTTAATGCTACTGCTACATACTTGAAATGCTGATTTCATCATTGGAACTTCTAAGTACTGATCCGATGATTCGTTGCATGAGAACCATTTGAAACTGCTAAAAACTTTCTTTGTTTGATCTGCCTCTGACAAAAGGCCCAATTAAACTGCGGAATCTACTTGCTTCACATTATCTCAGCTATCAAGTAGGTTGAGCATTTATAGCGGGTTTGATTCAATGTTTCGATAATTCACTCTTTAAATTTATTTCCAGTCATGTTACCACCCTGAAACCCAGTTCATCTGTTCAGCTCCTGTTGCTAATTATGTTGACAATTGAAATTCTATAACATATTTTGAAGATTTTATCTATTCTGAAAACAGCCAAGTATTGAGGGTAAGATATGTGGAAACACAAGCATCCAAGTCCCTAAACAGGAGCAAACTGCATACAATGGTTTTCCCGGACCTGCGTACATGATGGCTAGATCTAGCAAGAAAGCTAAATCTGTAAAACATGACAAAAATGCTGTGAAGGAAGCAAAGTTAGGTAAAGAGAGATTTTACCATGTGCACGTATATGATTGATTCTAAATAAACTGGATTTTTTTTTTCTGATACAATGTTTATTTTCTTGCAGAGCCGGGTGATAACTTAAATCTAACTGGCTGCTGTCGGTATGACAGTTCTTTAGGTTAGCCTTCTTTCAAACTCCTTTGTTTAAACCCTGCTGTTATATGTGTGAAAGAAGTTTCTGTTTCAACTATTTTGGGAGTGATAAACCAAAAATTATTTTTGGTAGGCTTGTTGACAAAGAAATTTATCAAGCTGATCCAAGAGGCTAAAGATGGTACTCTGGATCTAAACAGAACCGCCGATGTTTTGCAGGTATCTTTCTATACGACTAATGTTTTAAGTAAACCGCATTGGAGTGCTTGTACGTATATAAACTATTTGCTTATTGTTCTTTTGGTTATTTTACAGGTCCAAAAGAGGAGAATTTATGATATTACAAACGTTCTTGAAGGGATTGGTTTGATAGAGAAAACTACTAAGAATCACATACGTTGGAAGTATGTAACTATTATGTGTGTATAGTTGATATATCTTTCTCATCTAGTTGTTTTCTTATATCTGTGGAGCTTCTTCATGACAGAGGATTTGGAACTGTTGGATCTCAAAAGCTGGACGATGGCGTCTCTTACTTGAAGGTGCACCAATCAAATAGCAAGTTTTTTCTCTCTTTTTTTTTTTTTTTTTTTTTTTTTTTTGGTGAAAAAGGAATTTTTTCAATGTTCTTTCAGGAAAATCCAAGTTGAGTCAATTACGTTTTATAGGGATTTTATTGTTGTGGATGACTAATAACATATGCGCCTCATCGTGTGGATGTCAAGTTTGAAAAGGATATGTACTATAACTTTTTTTGTTGAGGAGACAAAATGTATGCACAACAGACTGAAAAGATTTGGCAAATAACTTAAATATCACATACGTAGACGAATAAGCATATTTTTTCCTAGTTTAAAGTTACTATAGTGAAATATTCTGTTGTTTCTGTTTTACGGTTAGCTGTTTCTCTGAAAGGTGTGGCTCGTTCTTCTTTTTCAAACTCGAATTACAGCTACAGAAGTTTTTGTTTATTATTATGACAGGCTGAAGTTGAACATCTATCTGCAGAAGAATGCAGGCTTGATAATCAAATAAGGTCTGATTAATAGTAAGGAACATATATTTTTTATACATAAACAATTTTAGGTGGTGCTTTATTAACACCTGATCTTGATTCAGGGACAAACAAGAGAGCCTAAGGGAATTGATATCTAACCAGAACTGTAAAAAGTATGCTGGTTTCACCCGATATATTTTCTATATATTAGTAGTGAGATTTGGTTTTCTAAACCATATGTAAACTCGGACTTCTGCAGGAATCTTTTTCTAACCAAGGACGATATTATGAGCCTTCCATCTCTCAGGGTTTGCAAACTCTCACAACTTCGAGAAATTTTTTTATTGTTTATTTTTATTTTTTATTATTACCGCACTCCATGCTTCTTTAAATATGAATTTTTATGCTACTTTGTCACAGAACCAAACGGTCATTGCTGTCGAAGCTCCTCGTGCAAGCTCCATAGCAGTGCCAGATCCTGATGAGGTTGGTATTTGGATAACCCCGGTTCGAAATTTTGCTTATATATTGGTCTTTTCTTATTATTTTTTTGTTTGCTCTTTTTTTTCCTTTTCTTTTCCCTTATTGGTTTTATTCCCACAGGACATTGGTTTTTGTCAGAAGCAGTATAGCCTTATGATAAGAAGCACCACCGGACCAATTGCTGTGTATCTCCTAAGGTATTTATCGTAAGATAGTAAAATTGAATCGTTTTGTGGAAGTTTCCCATTTGTCTATTCTTTTCTCGTATTTGAATGAGAACAATTTATTGAGGGGGGGACAATCATACAAACTTCTAAATGCCGATTTATGATTATTTCAGCAAAAATGAAAAGAAAAACAAGGAAATATCGGTCAAGCGTGCGAAATTAATGGATCCATTTACGTGGACCAATAGCAGCAGGGTCGATGACGCTGAGCTGTCTTTGAGTCCTGATACTTCAACGAGCTCAAAAGGATGCGGTTTCCAGAAAATAGTCCCGATCGATTCTGGTGTAAGTTCATCTTATTAGGAGCCATTTTCCCATCGTTTTAACCGGATCTGATTATTTATTTAGTCATTTGTTTTTTTCCTATGTACAGATTGACGATGATTATTGGTTGAGATCAGAACATGAGGTGAGTGCAACAGATTTATGGGGCACTGAAGAGTTGTAGTAATATTCAATATAGAGTTTCAATTTTATCGAACTACAATGTGGGTAAAAATCGAGGTTAAATTATTTTTGGGACTGTGTATATAATTTTTGGGGAAAAAATGGAAACGATAAAATCTGGGTAGATATTTGTTGTGAGATCCCTAGTTGAAGCTTACCCTTTGGTTCTAAGATGTTAAGTTTTTTTCTAGGTAGAGAAATAAGCTTATGTTATTTCCTAGTAAGGCCTTCTTATATTTAGATACTGAGATGTAAATCTATAGCAAATAAGGCCCTAGGTGTTACTTGTCAAATTTTCTGACTGTTGGGAGGATATATGATTTTTCACTTTTGTGTTTGGCGCGACTCTCGTATTTGGATATCCGGTTTTTCAATTTTGTGTTTTTGGATTTCACTTATGTGTTTGGCGCGACTCTCGTATTTGGATATTGAATATCGTTATATTTCTCATCTTTCGGGGCTCCTTTATTTTTAGTTACAGTGCAACGATAGTGACGATTAGAAAATTTTGGCAACCATGTATGTGTGATTTTGTGTAGATCTATTAGAACTCTAGAAGGAACTTTGTGTTTTTTTTTTTTTTTCCTCATTGACAATTTATGTTAGTGTTTTAATTTTCATAGAGTTAATTTTTAATTTTCTTCATAATGAAATAAATATATTATCTATTGAATTAGTAGTTTTAAGCATGGTTATCGAATCGGTAAATATCGGCGTATCGTTTTCCTCCGTGTATCGTATCGTTATCGTATCGTAGTATATTTAACCAACTATTAAAAATAATAAAATATATATTTTTACATAATAGAAATACTATAAACATGTAAAATTTAATATTTTAAAGTCAAATCAAGTTTTCAAATTTCAAAATTGCATTATAAAATAGGGAAAAAATCATGGTTGGTCTTAAAATAACATCATCAAAGTTCAAATTCGAATCCCTAATTTCTAAGAGACTAATCTATCACTCATAAATTCGCACTTGAATCGCAAAAAAATAACAAGAATCTATAGAAATTGAGTTGAAGTGAGAAAGGTGGATTAGGGTTGTGAATTTGAAGGGTTATTTTGAATTCCGTTTATCAGCCCTAAAATTGTGAATATTTTTTTTTTTTTTTTTTTAAATCTTTTGACTAGTATCGTATCGTGATATGATGATACAATACGATATCTCGCGATATTTACCGATATTTAAACATACGCGATATTTACCGATATTTAAACATACTGATACAGAGTTCGAGTCGTATCGTTATACAATACGATATCTCGCGATATTTACCGATATTTAAACATACAAAGTTCGAGTCGTATCGTTATACAATACGATATCTCGCGATATTTACCGATATTTAAACATACTGATACAGAGTTCGAGTCGTATCGTTTTGATAGGAACCGTACCGTATCGCGATATCTCGCGAGTTTAACTACCATGTTTTTAAGTATGTAAAAGAGTAGCAAATTATATATTATATAAAATCTAAGTTTGTCTATAAATTAAGTGAGCATTCCAACTTAGGGATGTTAATCGAATGCTTAACCTGCTCAACACTTTTTATGTTTCTTTTTCCATCCAATTACTCTCATTTGCACACACCCATCAATAGGCCCACAAAGGAATTCAATTATCAAACAACGAAGAACCAACGGCTACTTTTCCTAAAAGAAATTATAGATCTAAAAAATGAATTTATCGTTTGTGAAGTAATGAATCAAGAAACTATAGAAGAGTCTGAAAACGATGGAATGTACATTAGCATCAAAATAATCCACAACATATCTACTTAGCTATCACCCTATTTTACACCACCGTTCTTTTTTAATTCAGCGATTTGATGGTGCACCACCACCACCGCCGCCGCCGCCACGTGTTCTTCTAGACCTCGCCCGAGTCACCCTCACAGCTTCTTCCAAGAATATGTCTTGCTGAGGAGGAGCCTCTGTGTTTCCATTTGGCACTGAATCAATTTGCATTTCTTGGACTTCACTGGAAGTCGAAGATTTCTTGGACTCGATAATGGATTGTGCTGGCGTCGATTTTTGTTCGTTCAGAGTAGCCTTTGAATCTACTGTAGGGCCCGCTTCTTCTTCTGCCGTTTTCTCTTGCTGGTTGCTTGAAGATGCATCGGAAGCATGAGAAGATGGTTCTCCAATCTGCGTCTGAGTTGCAGTAGCAGCTGGTGTGCGGTTTGGTGGCACCGTGGTTGGTTTCTGGACTCCAGTTCCTTGCTGCTGTGGCTGCAAAGACAAAATTAAATCGAGGAGAAAAACATATATATTTAAAAATTGAACTGATAAGTCAAAAGTAAGATTACAGATTGAGGTGTAATTGTCTCGGGAAGTCCTCGCGTACATACCTGAGTTGGTCGAGGAGGACTTGATTGTGAAGCAATGTACTGCAAAATGTCGAATACTCTAGTCTGACCGTAGCTCGCAGCCTTCTGCCAGTACAAGATTACCATATCTCCAGCTCTTAGCCTCAGCTCTAATAAGTTTCGATCAATATCTGTCTCGTGCTTTGCAACATAGGGTTTAAAGAACGAGTCGTACACGTATGTTGTCCCCTGAAATTGAATTTAGTTAATAAAACACAAAACCAAAAATACGTAATAAAAGGTACTAACGAAACTCCGCAAAAAGGATCTAAAGAGATTACAGACCTTAGTTTTAGGAAACCACAAGTATATAAAGAAGGCCAGCTTAGCTTCACCGTACATTGGAACCCTTCACAAAGTCATACACAGAAAAAAAAAAAATACGGGAAGGAGAAAACTTTAATATGATCTAAAGATAAGTATAATCATTTTATTGTACGAACCATTTAAAAATAGTTACCATCCAATGAATGTATCACCAATTCTTTCGCAAACTGTCAACCCGGCCACCAAGATCCTGAAAGTCAAAGATGTAGTGATACGTACGTGTAAACTTGCAACTTAATCATTTGAACGGGGATAAAATATAACATCTAATATATATACCAATATTGGCACCAAAAGCGAAGTTGGTCAATATCAGGCTTATTCTTTTCCACAGTTTTATAGCATTCGTACGCAGGATAAGCGTAGCCAAATGCAAGCCTGCAACAAATGTGAGAACCGATTAACACGTGCAATAAAATAAAGGTGCATAAGTTTTAATGGAGTGGAAACTGGAGATGCGGCACATACACGAGTCCTCTAGTGATTAAAGATCCAATCATTGTCAATCCCTGCCAAGAACATAAAACATTTGTTAGGTCAAGTCCAGCACTTTACAGAATCGGGTTAAACACGAATTATAAGACTGCACGACTTTATTCCGGGCTTGTAAATCTCAAATTATAACAAATAAATTTAGTTCTGCTTCTGTCCACAAGGCTTCACTAAAGCAGATTCATGTTTTTTTTCCATTTTTCTTTAGCCTTCGATTTTATTAGCTACAGTTCAACACTAAGAAATAATAATGACTGAAGCAACGAAATGTGACGATTCTTCCGTTTAGATTGCGAAATTAGGTTTCGATTTCTGTTCACTAGTAGCCACAAAATAATCCTATTGTATCAAAAGAATAATTACCGCTTCTCTTTGTTTAATCTACATCTCAGTTCCAAATTCCATGATTCAGAACAATTATATTCATAAAAATAACTCCAGAAAGTAGAAAATTTAACTGGAGATAATATCAATTATATTCATCAATTAATTAAAACTAATATCACTTTCTGGTAAGATAATTGCTACACCAAATTGAATAGAGGTCCCCAAACAAAAAATAAAAACCCCAAAAATCAAACGAATTACAAAAATTGTAAAGCGTAAACGAGGAATCAGTACCTGTATAATGCAAAAATTCCACGACAGAAAGTTAGGATTTCGCCGTTTGTTAAGCGGCGCCGCCACGGGACGACGACGGCGGCGAACCGTTAGTGCGTCGGTGGAGGGAGAAAGTTGAGAAGGGACACTCGACCGGGTTTTGAAGTGTCGTTTAGAATAATTTAATTTTATCTATTTCTCCGGACTTTGTATGTATGTATGTATGTATATGTATGTATATATCCGAGAAAGAGTTTCGCAGAGACGAGGGGGCAGTGTTACTGTGTTGAAGCGGTGCACGATTCTAGCGTGAGGGCTTATGACGCTCTTCATAGCATTTCACAATTCTACCCCTCGTGATTCTGTGACTAAACCATGGTTTTCCTTTCGGAATATATCACACTATCGTTTCCCCCCACATATTGTACCGTATCGTTTATCGTATCGCAAGATATTTGATTAAAGTAAAAATAAATAACCTACAAACACCCGTTGTACTCACTAATCGACTCGTTTACACCCTTAATTGATCTGACCTAAGTCACAAGTTATATATATGAGTATTTATATGTAAGGTACAATTTAGGTAAGATATGATGTAAATGAATGTGGATAAGTAGATGAGGAGCAAAGTATATTATTTAACCAACCAAAGAGCAACAAAAAAAACTGCAAGATTCTCACTTTTAAGTTTCTTATTAATAATTAAATAATTAATGGTCATAAGTCGCACTTTAGCTTATTTATTATATCCACCCACGCTTTTTAGTTCACTTATCGTAGCTTTCTTTTCACTCATTAACCTTTACTATTTTTCTAGGATAAGTTCTCTTACTCTACATGCATGCATGACTTTTTTTTAAGGCCATAAAAAAGAAAACTAATTAGTGGTCTAAAATTAATATATATATATATATATGGTTATTGATATTTCATTAATGTCAATGTAAGAGAGTAAGATATAATATTATAAATGATTATGAATATCTCATTTATAATATGCCATTAGTGTAGATACTTTTTTTTTAATAGATGCACTCGTATAACATATATCTTGCAAATCATGCAAGAGACGTAAGTAAACCACACTAACCTAATCATGTGTGACAAACTCGACCTAACGTCATTTAGTAAGGGGATTTGAACTTGAGTCGGTTAACACAAGTTCACTTACTCCAATCGTTAAGTCTGGAACCACTTCATAATCAATTTGCTTAAAATAAAATAAAATATTATGATATATGCATGCATTACTTTTGGTTTCACTTATATATTCAAATTAAAAGCCTTGTATTCTACGTTTTCTTCAAAGTTTGAAAATAAAAATAAAAATAAAGGTCAATTGTCCTCTTTTATCGAGAATTCCTCACATGGTTTAATTACCTTTACAATGATGAAGGGTTGTTGAATTGTCACTCTCATGCCCAAATTCATCATACTATATAGTACCAATTTAGCCCCTTTCTTATTAAGTTATCATAAATTCAATTCTACGTCCATAAATCATAATAATTGTGTCTTATTATTAGTACCATACTCACCACCAACTACATTCCCTACTAGGATTATTGATAGGCCCATTGAGATCCAAGTTAACCCTAACTTTTTGTTCTTAATTCCTTCATATGGTTGATGGTAATTTCATTTTACCTCTTGTACTCGACATCGGTCTAATTTTATCCTCTTGTAATTCTAATTGCATCACTTTACCCTCTATGTACTCACTTAATTGTGGCAATCGAGTCTTTTTGTTAATTTTTTAGCAATTCCATCCAGAGCAAAGGAGGAAACTGTTAGATGTAAACTGAATAGGCATAGATGCACTTACCTAAACCCTAACTATATATGCCCAAACTCTCAATTTTCTTCTTCTTCAACGTCTATTTCATCTCTAATTCTCAAAGGAGGAACCAATTTTGTAAGAATCAATCAAACCACGCGGAGATGCAACAGTAGATTGGGAACATGAACTCATAAGTGAAGTATCTCTGTATCTCTGGTAAAACATATACCGCCATAATGGAGCTTCAATGGGTGCATAGCTGCAAATATACACAGAACATACAAAATTTAAAACCAAAACCATTCCGATTGCAGAAAAATTTAGGATATTATTCGTGGTTTGAGTAAGGAACGCAGATCTTTTAACATAACCAAAGAAAAAAAAAATATTTAACATACCTTTTGTGGTTTGGGAAAGGAACGATGATTTCTTGACTTATTTCACTATTTCAATGTATCGTTTGTTGCGAATCAACTAGATTTCGGGGAGAATGTACAGTCGAAGACATTACTAGAGTTTCAAATTGGGGGGAAAATTCTTTTATATTTCGTAATTCAAAGAGAGAGACATTATATGTTTGTGAATGTGTATTGGAAAAGTGTATAAGATAGGTGGGCATTTAAGTCACTGCACCACTAAAGCTAACGGTATTAAGTTTGACTCTTGACAGAAAAACTTAATTGACGCAATTGAGTGAGTACCGGGGAGTAAAGTGATGCAATTGGAAGTACAAGGGTAAAATGGTAGAATGGTAAAATGAACAAACATTAATACATGCACCTAGGGCTGGAAAAAAAATACCGATTACCATATACCATGGTATACCAACCAAGAATTACCGAAAAATTACCGAAAGAACGGTTACCATTGTCTACGGTACGGTATTAGTACCGTACCATTACAATATGGTACGGTATTGGTATTGTATTTCTAATACCACGGTAATACCGTACCGTACCGCAATTTACATTTTAATCCGATTAATATGTTTTTTCCGATATTATTTTTTGTAATTATATTTTGTTATTTAGAATCTTATAAATAGCAACAATTATTTTTCCCTTAAGTTAGTGGTAGTGTATTGTTTTTTTTCTTTCTTTTTTTCTACCATGTTGAATTTTGCGATTGAACATATATATTCTACTAAATTGTCTTTTATGTTCTCTATAGCCAACTAATTTTATTATATATGATGTATGAATATTTTATTTTTTTACCTACATGTATATATAGCATTGGTAAAGTATTTATTGTATGTAATAATTATTAAGTACAATCAAGTTCCTAACAAATACCTAGTTGTTCCATTAAACAACATTTACATTATTATGACATTTGTTCTTGCTTCAATGAAGCAAATTATGTTAATTATTCCGATTATACACCGGACCTTCTTAGAAAATAAAATACAACTCATACAAGAGTAACTAGAATTATTTTCAATTGGGATATATATGTATATTTTTAACTCATTTGTTCTTTAATCTTTGATGCATCACCAAGTACGGTAGAGTACCACGTACCGATTGTACCGTACCGAAAATAACGGTATACCGAACTTTTTGGTACGGTAACGGTATGAAATTTTTCAATACCGCAATGTACGGTAGGTACACGGTATTGAGCCAAATGTTTGGCAACCGTACCGAATCCACCCCTACATGCACCATTCAATTTAATCATTATCCAACGACCGAATTTAGTGACCAAACTGCATTATTGCAAAATTCAGCTCCACAAATTACAACGGCCCAATCCAGCAAAATATTATTATTATAATTATTATTATTATTATTATTATTATTATTATTATTATTATTATTATTATTAGGGTAAATTACAAACACCCCCGAAGGTATGGTCAAATTACAAAAAACCCCATCTTGTTTGGATAATTACATCTAACCCCCCTCAACTATGATTTTTTCTTAGACCTCCACCTTTATGGTGCCAAATTCAACATAGTCATCTAGATTCCGTGAAATGTGCTCTAGTTTGTACTCTTTTTGTGTAAAAATACAGATTTCGATGCACCACAAACTGATATATACAAGCTAAAAATCACACATTATGATCATCTTGCTTAATAATGTAGAGCTTGAATGGGATAAAACGGGTACAAAAGTGATAATACTCCATTTAATCTCGAAGATTCCACTAAATTTGATGAGTTGAGGGGGTTGTTGTAATTATCCAAACATAAGGGGTGTTTTTGTAATTTAAACATACCTCAGGGGTGTTTGTAATTTACCCTTATTATTATTATTATAAGAAAATAAAAATATGGCTGGTGAAGAATGAAGATTGAAACGAACCCCACAGCATCCAAAATCCGCCATTGAAACAAACAAACAGCAACACCAGAAACTTCAAAATTCTCCTCTCCTCACATTTCAATCTTCTTCTTCCTTTCTGCTAAATCTCAATTTCAATGTCAACAATCCCTCTCAATAAATAAATAATTAAATAAATGAAAATGTTAGCTGCTGCGCCGTCTTCTTCAGCTTGTCGGCTTCACTCTCCATTTCTGTACTGCCCACTCAAGCTCTCTTCTCCCACCAAATCCCTTACATCTACTCAACGCTCTCCGCCGCCTCCGTATCCATGTATCAGAGCCGCCGATCTCGACCAGAACACAGTAATTCAAATTCCCCCATTTTTTCTCGATTTTTTTTATTTTATTTTAAAATATATTTGTTAATGTTGCCATTAATTTTGGTTGGTGTTCGTCAATTTCAGATAGTGGCAATTACAGTTGGGGTAGTCAGCGTAGCTGTTGGGATTGGGATTCCTGTTTTCTATGAAAGCCAAATTGACAGTGCTGTAGGGTTTCCCTCTTCTTCTTCTTTTTTAATTTTGTTCTGATTTTTAGAATTAATTTCAATCCGATTATTCCATGATATGTTATGAATAAAAGGTGAATTAATATTTATTTATTTTAATTTTATTTTTCAGTCGAAAAGAGACAATACTCAACCATGCTTCCCCTGCAATGGCAGTGGTGCTCGTAAGTTCCGTCGTTTATAATCGAAATGAATTATGCGCAGTGAGACTGTTATTTCATTATTCCAAGCTCGGTTTTCCTAAAGACATTATAGCTACATCGATATAGGAGCTTATAAATCACGACTAAATAATCGTGCCTTGATATTTACACGATTAAATGATTCCGTTTGATCGTGCAAATCTAAGTTATGTAGTCGAAAGAAAATGATGCATTCTCTTACAACTGCATTATTATCATTTCCTATTTGAACTTTTGGAAGATGCTAATCTTTCCTTGTCCACGAAACATTCTATTATGAGCCAGCGAAAATCGAAAGGGGATTCATTTTTCTACCAATTCTTTAAGGAAAAAGTAATACATAATATAATAGAGTTTATTGCATTTAGTACCCCTTTGTAATACCGAATTGCTAAAAGAAGTCTCGCTGTTATAAATATTAGCAATAAAAAAACCTATGATGCATTTTTCGGGGATAGTTTGCTTATAAAACTGAGTTTCATAGGGAGTTTTTAGCAATTCAGGATTACACAGGGGTGCTAAATGCAATAAACCTTAATAGATCATCAAAGATTGGAGCGTAAAATATCTGTGCAGTCACATTTATATACCGATGCTTCTTGATTTAATATCCATTTCCTATTGCTAAAAAAATGTACAGCTAAGATTACGTCTCGACATATTTTGTGCAGAGAAATGTAGATTCTGCACGGGTAGTGGGAATGTGATAGTTGATCTTGGTGGAGAAGAAAAGGAAGTTTCTAGATGCATCAACTGTGACGGGGCTGGTTCTTTGACATGCACCACGTGCCAAGGCAATGGAATTCAACCTCGGTACCTTGATCGCAGGTCAGCCGTTCGATTCTATGATCATATATATATCATAAATTTAGAGTTATAAACAATAATGTAGAACAGTAGGGGGACTTTTCTGAACTGAAAATTGGAATCGGGTAGACTTTTGAATCTCGAGTTCCGTGATTTTATTTGGGTTTTTTTTCGAATTAAATTGCATCGATGCTTACGTTTTTTTTTTTCCTTGGAGCAGAGAATTCAAGGATGACGATTAAACCGTGTGGAGAATGTGACAGCATACAGAAGAGGAATTCTTTGATGCCTTATTGACTTGTTCGCGCGGCATTAACACGTTTTTTTTTTCTTTTTTTTTTTTTTTTTGTTTTTCGGGAACCTATGTATTTTCGAAATGACTTAATACAGTTTGTTTAATTGAATTGGCAGATTATGTGTATTTATCTGTGAATGAGAGAGTGTTTACAGTTTGAAGAATATTATAATGCATTGCATTGTTAAATAAGTGAAAAAATGATGGGAAAAAAAAAAGGACTGTTTTATAAATAAATATAGGGTAAATTACAAACACCCCCCTGAGGTATGGTCAAATTACAAAAACCCCCCTCTTGTTTGGATAATTACATCTACCCCTCTCAACTATGATTTTTTCTTAGACCTCCACCTTTATGGTGCCAAATTCAACATAGTCATCTAGATTCCGTGAAATGTGCTCTAGTTTGTACTCTTTTTGTGTAAAAAATACAGTTTCCGATGCACCACAAACTGATATATACAAGCTAAAAATCACATATTATGGTCATCTTGCTTCATAATGTAGAGTTTGAATGGGATAAAACGGGTACAAAAGTGATAATATTCCATATAATCTCGAAGATTCCACTAAATTTGATAAGTTGAGGGGGGTGGTTGTAATTATCCAAACAAGAGGGGTGTTTTTGTAATTTACCCATAAATATAATTACAAAGTACAAAAATAGAAAAGGAAGAAAATGAAAAATGAACGTCGACAGCAGGGTTCGAACCTGCGCGGGCAAAGCCCAACAGATTTCAAGTCTGTCTCCTTAACCACTCGGACATATCGACTTTGGTGAAGATTACCAAAGATACATATTTCTTGACAATTTATAGATGATACTTTTTTTTTTTCTTTTACCAATAATAATATGGAAACTGCTGATGCACTATTTTCCCTCACTTTCGCAGAACAAGACAAAGTGAGCTAGTACAAGGAATTTGTCGACCGTCGCTTGAAACCTGATCTCTCCTCGTATACACCATTGCTCAACGGTGTACACAACGCCAACCTTGCCCCCTCCCTCCGCCTCCGCATACTATATATATAATTCATGGAGGCACAAAAATAGGTCCAGTCCAGACTTAACACATGCCCCCAATCACAATTTCCAATATTAAGCAATGCTAATTCCAGGCATAAATTGATTGAAAAAGGGTTGGAGTAATTTAAAACAAAAAATAAACGTCGACAGCAGGGTTCGAACCTGCGCGGGCGAAGCCCAACAGATTTCAAGTCTGTCTCCTTAACCACTCGGACATATCGACCTTTTTGTCATTCCAACAGCTACAAATTACCTATTCTATTACTAAAACCAGAACCATAACTAGATGTACTGCGTAATTACAGCTGGAGTCCCTGGTCCCTGGGTTTTATTTTATTTATTTATTTATTTTTACAAAAACTTCCCATGAGATTTGATTCCCTTCGACATTTAACCAAGGTCTCATCACATTTAAAATATAAAACTAGAGAAAACAAGACAACTCTACCTTCATTTGGTTCTTCACTTGCATGCATGCATAAAAAATCAAAGCCTCACTTCTCATATCTCCACATATGATAACACCACCAAAAAATAACTA
The DNA here is from genome assembly GCF_056151865.1 of Erythranthe guttata. Lineage (NCBI taxonomy): Eukaryota > Viridiplantae > Streptophyta > Magnoliopsida > Lamiales > Phrymaceae > Erythranthe > Erythranthe guttata. Next base: position 15,847,967 of record NC_142535.1, read on the forward strand.
GGTAAAAGTTATCTTCTAAATTTCAAGATCCTTTTGTTCTCTACATAACAATTACTAATAATAATAAAAAAAACCTTAATGTATAAACCTCCTCTGTATAACTCTATTTAAGAAAAAAAAAAAAAAAAGATTCTGTACATTTCACCAGTTAAACATATATTATATATAAACTTGATCCTCTCACTCAAAAACTATTGCCACCAAGATATGCACTAGAGCTAGGAGTCAACTGCCACATGGGCACATTGCTGCCACACTTCCCCTGCAACCAAGTCAACCTTACCGAATTACTCTTGAGAGAAACGAACGTCTCCCTGAAACTAGGATTCTCGAATAGATCCAACGCGGCATAGTAAAGGCTGTCTTCGACCCCTTCGATTCCGTCCAATGTTTTTATACAGTTACTGATCGTAAATCTCTCGTCCACCGTGGGCCCCGCGGATCTTCTTCTTAGCTTCGAAGAATCGATCATTTCCATAATTGCCCCCGCCATTGCATCCCCTAATTCTTGGTTCCAGTTGCTGTTGCTTCTTTCAGGCAGAGACCCTGCTTTTCTCTTTTTATTATCGGCCGTGTTCTTGCTGATGTTTCGAGGGGATGACACCTGGCATTCGAGTAGTTTCGATGTCGGTGGAGTTTTGGGGCCTGAAGGGTCAAGACACAGTCCTTCGTAGTGGCTGGATTGGGCGTATTTTCCGTCGACACCCGAGTCTGCAAATATTATGCATAGTTGCTCGTAAATAGGACTCTCCTTTGTCTTTGTTGTTGGTTCGATCTTCGGTTGTGCCTGTAATAATATATGATGGATTTGCAAGTCAGCATAATCGAGTACTACAAGGCCTTGTTTGGTTGTCAAGATAAGAATAGTGGAGGTACAATACACAATCCCCTAAGATAAGAGCTCATTTTTTCTTAATTGCGAAAAGTTATTTCACTGGATCAAGTAAAATACCAAGTAAAAAGATGAAAGGATTACGTAAACTATGATTTCATTCGCTTGGGTACCATTTTCATTGTTTTTGTTTTCATTTGCTTTTGCTTTTGCATTTTCATTTTCCTCATTTCAAAATCCATGAACCAAAAAGAGCCCTAACTAAAGATCAGATAACATCAAATTATAAAATCAATCATGGCTTAATTTACCATCCAAACGAGGCCTAGCAATATCACTTCATAAAACGTTAATATGAAGAGAGACAAGAAAAGAGTGACATACCCCAATATCTTCCCAAAGATCGAAGCCCACATAGCAAGGATCCTCCTGCAATACGTCGTTTTGAATAAAAGACGACTGAAGATTGTGATAGCGCGTGCGAAGAACATCAAGATGTTTCCTCAATTGATTGTTGTTGAAACTGAGATTGGTCTGCCTATTGAACTCCTCTCGGATTTGGTTCCATGTTTTCTTGTCAAACACATTGTTTGGCCTGTTCCCTTGTTGAATCTGCTCCACAACTATGTCAGCAAATATCTTGTCAAGCTCTGGGGTCCACCTTGTCCTTAATCGCTCTTGCTTCGCTTGATTGTCGTTAGCTTCACTCTCCATCTTTATAGCCACGCAAACCATTATATATTTACATAAAAAAGAAAAAAATTAATAAATCAATCACTAGTCACTACTTTTTTCTGCTTAATATCTTTCAATTGGGAAATAATCGAACAAACTTACCCTGGGTGGATCCTCGCCCCAAAACTTGCATATGCGGTCGAAATGTTGGCTCTGCTCCTCCGCAAGTGTGTGCCACATCACACCGACAAAAATCTAGGGAAAGTGTACTTTCTTAAATTGGATGCTCGTGTACTTTTTTAGTACAAAAAATTCCATGTTAAATCACAAACATCAACATACAGATATTTATTTTTTATTTTCTATTACTTTTGAGTCATATAGTGGAAGACCACAAACCCGGCAGATAAAGCAATTGCGACGTGTGAAAATACTCGTCAAACAATGATACGACTGTTAGTCTACAATGACACAACCCAAAATTTGATGACCATTTATCACGAAAAAATCGAATCCAATAAAAGTGGAAAGAGTTACGAGCATTACAACATTGCGACAAAAACACTACACCTTCCCCAAAAATAATTCACTAATTAATTAATAAAGCAAGAAACCATGAAAAATGAGAACTTGTACAAATACATAGCATATAGTTTTACTGTTCAAAAACCAGAAAAAGGCTAATAAAAAAAAACCAAGCATGGCATTGTCTCCTAAACCATAAAACGACAGCGTACAGGGTTCTAGTGAGCATGATTCGTCGAAATTGATCACAGCACACAGTTTTCACAATCAATCACAGCAAAAAAAAAAATTGACGCAAATGGGCGAATCCAGTATATAAAAGACGAAATTAAAATCGAATAAATGAAGAGGAGAACACGTACCTCATCGGAGAGATTCCGAGAACGGCCGAATTTTCCGACGCAACGGCGACGCCGTCGAGAGAATTTGAGATTTTAGGTTTAGGTCCTTTGAGAGAAGTGAGTAGAATTGTGATTATGGGTGAAAATAGGGAGACGAATATTCAAAGAATTAACTATCATTTGATATTAGGGTAAATTACAAACACCCCATGAGGTATGGTCAATTTACAAAAAAACCCCTCTTGTTTGGATAATTACATCTACCCCTCAACTATGTTTTTTTCTTACACCTCCACCCTTATCGTGTCAAATTCAACATAATCATCTAGATTTCGTGGAATGTGCTCTAGTTTGTACTCGTTTTGTATAAAAATACAGTTTTTGATGCACCACAATCTGATATATACAAGCTAAAAAACACATATTATAATCATCTTGCTTCGAAATGTAGAGTTCGAATGTGATAAAATGGGTACAAAAGTGATAATATTCCAAATCTCGAAGATTCCACTAAATTTGAGGAGTTGAGGGTGGTTGTAATTATCCAAACAAGAGGGGGTTTTTGTAATTTGACCATACCTCAAGGGGTGGTTGTAATTTACCCTTGATATTATGATCTTTGGTTTTTAGAGCGAGAGAGAGTGAGTTTAATTTACCGGGCTTTATTGATGGGCTCTCAATGAGAATATTGGGCTTTTAGGCCCGCTTCTACTTTTATTTACTTAATTAAACTATTAGCATAAATTAATCAATGGCCATAAGGTCCTAATTCGTGGAGTTTAATAATTCGAATTCGATTCAAACTATTTATGTAGCATAGAAACTTCAACTTCTCAGCATATCAGTAATTCGAACATGTTTCGTGTCCGACACGTGCCGGACAGCCTATTGAACTTTTTTGCAATTTTTAAAAAGTTAGAAACATGTTTGAATAACAAGTTTTCAATTTTTTTTGTTGTTTCGCTAATTACTTACGTGATTTAATGACCAATTGCAAATTGATAGTTGATAATAATATTTATTTTGAATATATTTGTATGGAAATATATAAAAACTTATATATGTTTATATAGCATATTTATAAATATATCCCTATAAGTTTAAAATTTACACGTTTCACTCCGTTTCCCCATTTTCAGGTCATGCTCGTATTGTCGTTTCCGTGTCCGAAATACATAGTAAACTACACACGGCAACACCATACACATTGCAAGAGAATTGATTTTTTTTCTGGGAAATAAGGTGGTGTTTGCAAAAAACTTATTCAAAAGAATAATTTAGTAATTATGAGTTAATCGGGTATTAAGTGTTTATTTCTAAAAGTTGGCGATGTTTACTAATATGCTGCAAAAGTCAAATTAAATAGAAAAAACCAATTTCGAGGTGCTTTTTAAAAATTTTTTGTTTAAATCAACTTATTTTAAAAGAAGCAAAAACTAAATTAAACTGTACATCTAAAATCAGATTAGGAACAAATAAAAACTCATAAGCTATTTCTAAAAGTTTTTACAAACACCGCCTTAAAAACAAAACCATCAACTACCAAGGTCATTTTAGTACTTTCCACTTCAAACAATGCCTCTATGAATCGTCGTTGAGCAATATTTCTCGGCGCCCTATTTTCTCCAAGATTAATTTTCAAATCTTCTTCCCAAAATTCAATTTTTTTCTTCCTCAAAATCAAAACCCTATTACCCATTTTACCTCCACATTAATCAATACCAGGGTCGAATCTTCATCGTTTCAAGAATCAGTCTTTTTCCGCACGTGTGGGATTCAAACGTTAGAGAAAATATATATTCGTTCTTCAATTTTTTTCCCGGCAAAAAAATTAAATGAAGCAGAGAAAGCGATCCAGCAGCGGGTGCTGCGGCTGGTTCCTGGTGATAATTGTTTTGGCGGGAATCGCATTTGCGGTTTTCGCGGTCCTCAAACACAAAACGTGGGGCTCCGGTTCGCCTGCTCTCGGCGACCCGAAGAAATACTCCGACGCGCTCAAAATCGCAATGCAGTTCTTCGACATTCAAAAATGTATTCCCCTCCTCCCTCTCCGTTTTTTTTTTTTTTCATTTAATTATGATTATAAAAAAAATTAATTGGAATTAAAAATTGCAGCTGGGAAATTGGATGAGAATCAGATACCTTGGAGGGGGGATTCGGCTTTAAAAGACGGTAGCGAAGCGAAAATCGATCTTTCAAAGGGAATGTACGATGCCGGGGACCACATGAAATTCGGGTTTCCGATGGCGTTCACCGCCACGGTACTATCGTGGGCCATACTCGAATACGGTGATCAAATGAATGGGGCGGGTCAATTAGAACCCGCTCGTAACTCGTTGAAATGGATCACCGATTATCTCGTAAACTCTCATCCGACTGCCAACGTCCTCTATATTCAGGTCGATCCGTAAATAAATCGTGTCGCGCTTCAACCTAATTAATAAGAGTTTGTTGCATTCAGTACCCTTGTGTTATACTAAATTTGCCAAAAATATGTCGTGTTATAAATATTAGCAAAAAATCCGCATTCTTTTTTAGCACAAATTAAATCCCCCTAAATGGTGTGTTTTTAGGGGGTAGTTTGGTAATAAAATTGAATTTTTATTGAGGATTTTGCTAATATTTATAATGCGAGAGGTTTTTTTTACAATTTAGTAAACATAGCGGTGCTAAATACAATAAACCCAAATTAATAATGTTGTTTCTTTGGGTTTATTGCATTCAACACCCCCGTGTTTTCTCTAATTACTAACAAACTCCCCGTGTTATTTTATTTAGCAAATTGCTATTTAGGAGGTTGTGTGCTAAAAAAATTCAATATAAGGGGGTTTGGTTAATATTAATAACAAGGAGGGGGTTTTGGCAATTGGATGTCACATAGGGGTACTAAATGCAATAAACTACATTTCTTTTGAACAATTTTTGGGGTTCTATGCTATAAAAATGCATCATAGGGGTATTTTTCCTAATATTTATAATATCAGGAGTTTTTTGACAATTAGAGTAAACCCAGGGGTGCTAAATACAATAAACCCTAAATTAGTAAGGTTGTTTTTTTTTTTTTTTGAACATTTTCTTTTTGGCAGGTGGGGAATGCTAAAGTAGACCATGGTTGTTGGAACAGGCCAGAGGATATGAAAGAGGCAAGACCTCTTACACAAGTCAACGCTTCTTATCCGGGGAGTGACGTGGCGGCCGAAACATCGGCCGCTCTTGCATCCGCCTATCTCGTATTTAAGTCAACCGATTCGACGTATTCGAGCTTGCTTCTTAAGCATGCCGTACAATTATTTCAATTTGCCGATAAATATAGAGAGGTTTACAGCATTAGCATTCCCGATGTTCAAACCTACTATAATTCCACCGGCTACGGAGACGAGCTTTTGTGGGCCGCCAGCTGGCTTTACCATGCAACGGGCGAGGCCACGTATATTGATTACGTGACGGGCGAAAACGGAGAGGATTTCGCTAATTGGGGTAGTCCCACTTGGTTTAGTTGGGATAATAAACTCCCGGGAGCTCAGGTAATTTTTATTTTTATTTTTATTTTAAGGTCATGGATTTTTTTTTTAATTTTAAATAAGAAAGTTGTCGATTTTGATGAAGGTGTTGTTGTCGAGGATTAGTTTCTTCGGTTCGAAAGAAGTGTCGAATTCCGATGCGCTCGATAAGTATAGGAAGACGGCGGAAGCTGTGATGTGTGGCCTTATACCGAAATCTTCATCCGCCACCTCGAGTAGAACCGAAAGTAATCTTGAAATCTCGACTTGGAATATAATAATCTATTAGAATTTTCTAAAGAAAAAATGGATGATTAAAAATTTACAAATGCAGATGGTTTAATATGGGTGAGCGAATGGAACGCTTTGCAGCATCCCGTGGCATCGGCCTTTTTAGCCGTCGTTTATAGTGATTACATGCTCACTTCTCGAACCGATAAGCTATCTTGCGATGGCGACAACTTTAAAGCCTCGGATCTTCGGGAATTTGCAATCACACAGGTAAAATAATTTTCTGGAAACCTTTGCTACTACTAAAATCGTTGGGTTTATTATTGCATTCGGCACCCCTCTGTTTTATCGAATTGCTATAAAACTTCCCGTGCTTTTTTACTACCAAAAATATCGCTATGATTCATATTTTTTTATAGCAAAATGCCCCCTAAAAACTCACTATTATAAGCGTTTTTTTTTTGCTAATATCAATAACACGAGGAGTTTTTTTAGCAGTTTGATATAGCGCAGGGGTACTGAATGCAATAAACTCGAAAACATTTTGCAGTACTTAATACTCATTTTGGATATATGTAACGGTTTGTGTTAGGCAAATTATGTTTTGGGGAATAATCCGATGAAAATGAGTTATCTTGTGGGATTCGGGAATAAGTATCCGGAATATGTTCACCATAGAGGAGCCTCGGTTCCGGGAGATGAAAACCCGGGCTGTAAAGACGGGTTCAAGTGGCTTGATTCGGACGACCCCAACCCGAACGTGGCAACCGGGGCCCTAGTGGGGGGCCCGTTTCTTAATGAATCGTATGTGGATTCGAGGAATAATTCGATGCAGGGCGAACCGACCACGTACAATAGTGCTTTCATTGTTGGGCTTCTTTCGGGTTTGGTTGCCACTTCTTCTGTGGTGCAATCTTTTGCATAAGATTATCATTTATTTTTGTAAATTAACTTTTTTCATATGTATTATCTTGTAAATTAAGTGAATTATGAATATAGTGTATTCATCGAAGGCTTAATTGAAGGAAATGAAAGTTGTGAGAGTGAATTGGCAGAAATGAGACAGTTAGGGGTATTTACAGGTACATAAATAATTACAAAAATAAAACAATTTTAAGAAAAATGACTAACCAACCTCGTCTCGTGGGCATGTCTAAGCTCACCCAACGTCTTCGTAATTAAAGGTGGACCACTTTTCAATATCTTTAAAATACTCTTAAGATTCTCTCACTTTTTTCTTAAATTTTGAAACCGACTTAAACATTAGAGGATTTTCACCGAAACCAACCCCCGACACCATGACATTTCAACAACCCTTCTATTTAGGTTAGGCTCGAGAGACCTTTCAGAAACGATAGATACCGAGAAGACTTTTGATCTCTAAGGGCGATAACGTGACGCAGACTAGATGGACTATAGCCCCACATCGCACATGTACTAACACAAACGTATAATGCTTACCTCGACATTTTCATCATTTGAACGTACATGAATTGTTACTTACGATACTTGCAACAGTTTAACTCAGATCGTTAGATAGGTACCCAACTTGAATGAAATTGCATCACACACATACGCATGTTAGTATGCGTATGTGTGTGTGTGATAGAGAGATACAAAATGTGCATCAAGCATGTTCATCCCACGTGGATGAACAAACAATTCTTATCTTTAGGACATCTTGAATTAGTGGGAACACACAAAAGATGTGACATATATTATGTTTGATCCAACAAGAAGAAGTGTCTTAAGTCTATTTGTGTACCCTTTTTGTACTTGGAAGTGCTAACAAATATAGGAAGTGGGGTCTTTGATTTCTTTGCATTATTGAATTTGGAACAATGTAATAATAATTGGTGCATTTATTAATTTATTATTATTATATATATGCTTTTTTGCACATGTTCAATACCACATTGTTGGAAATCCTAGTCCTTTTGCATATGTGTTGGAATTTAGATAAGATTAAACATAGTTCTATTATTGTTTTCAACTTTGCCTCCCTAAATGCACTATAAAGTCAAATCCCACTAAGACAAAATGCGATTTCAATTGGAATAGTTGAAGACGCAAGTCAATTGGACAAAAACATTCTTAGTTTACATAGGTGTGAAAATTACATTTTTCATCCTTCAAGTTTGCACTAATTTCACATTTAGTCCCTCATGAGTCATGAGTCATGTTTCAATAATATAACACTTTCTGTTATTTCCATCAATTAAGACAGTGATTGGCACACGTTTGATTATGTTAGTACTAACAAAAAATTGACCGAAATTACTAAAAATATTGAATTTCTGAAACATAAGGGACCAAATGTGTGTTTTTGTGAATATGGGAACTAAATGTGAAATCGATGTAAACTTGAGGGGCGAAATCTGTATTTTCCCCCCTTTCATATTCTACACAATGTCTTAAATATCTTTATAAAGTGAATTTTGATGAAAAATAATAAGAGCACTAAATTATTCCATACAATTTTTTTTTTATTTTTTTTTATTTAGAACACCACTAAAAATGGAGAAAATAATCAAGGATAACATTTGATAAATAATGGGAAAATAATCAAGGGAAACGTAACATTGCAATAATCGAAAAATAACAAATCGCTAAATCAAATAATATGTTTTCGAATAGGACTATGCTGACTCGGTCACTGACTATAGAGCTATCGTCATCCCCTAGACTTTAGCTTCTAAAATGTTGCACGTTTCTATTGATTATTAAAAAAAATAAAAAATAAAATCATATATTTACGTTGACTAAAAGACTTTTGAAATATATCTTGGTCAACGAGCAATATCTGATTTTGTGGTATACCCCAATTGTTGTTCCATTTCCCAAGTCAACTTAGGTGTAGCCTCGTTGTGTATTGGCACATAGTCCTAAACCAAAAATAATAAATAAATAAATAAAATTAAGACCATAAATTTAATTAATTTTATTATAGAAAAAGAAATTAAAGAATGGTGTACCTCAAGCTTAGAGATGAGTTCTTGGGCAGTTTGGGCAGATACAATTATGTGACGGGCAGATGGTGTAATAAACCCTTCATCAACAGCTTTGTCTATGAAACACAACAGTGAGTTGTAGTAACCATCCACATTCAGTAATCCCACCTGTAATTAATTATTTAAAATTAACATTAATTAATTAAAAAAATATTAATTGTTTAAAATATAAGTGTGATTATTTGTAATTAATTAATTATTTACCGGTTTGTCATGGATTCCAAGTTGAGCCCAAGTGATTACTTCTAGCAATTCCTCCAATGTACCATACCCACCTGCAATTTATTTATTTATTTATTTTATTTTTTAATTAGCCCATTAAAAATTGGGACCATTTAAATTAATGTTGAATCATTTTTTGAGTAATACTTAAAACAAATTTATTATTCCAAATTGGCATTGCACGGATTCTTGATATGATTGCACCGTACAAAAGCAGAAACTCGATATATTAATAATTTTATTTAATTAATATTTTTTTCCGATCTCAATTTAAGGATAACGATATTTCGCTAAATTAAAATAATTTGGTTGATCCCGATTGTAGTAAGATATTTGAATGCAACAATTAAGGCGAGACAAAGGAAAATGGCACACTAAAATCCAATGAATGAATGAATTAATAAATTAACATAAAATATAATGCAATGATTAAATAAGAAAATGAAATTAATTACCAGGTAGGGCTATAAAAGCATCAGCTTGTCTAGCCATTTCTGCCTTCCTCTGGTGCATACCGGACACTGCCCTCACTTCTCCGACCGGTTCTCCGGTTATCTGAAATGACGATTTTGCCCTTCAATTATTCTCGTGTTTAAAATTATTATTTTTATATAATATAATATTAAAATTAAAATACGATGCGTAACACCAATTATAAATATCTGAAAAAATTACCTCTCTAGGCATTAGAGTTCTGGGAATTACCCTGCCAAAATAAATAAAAAAATAAAAAAATAAAAAATAATCATAAATATTTAAGAAATAAATAAAATAAAATAAAATAAATTAATTAATTACCCCAACACGTGGCGGCCACCATCAAAGACAGCTTGGGAGACCAAACCCATTAATCCAATACTGCCACCTCCATATACCAAGTCTATATTCCATTCAACCTGTCCATAATTAATTACTATCTTAATTACCATAATTAATTACTCAATTAAACAATTTATTTCCACGTCAATATTTATCTTAATCGTACAGTTTAATAATTAATTACTATGTAATAATAATTAATTACCAGTTGTTTGGCAAGGTGGAGAGCAGCAAGCTGGTAGCTAGGGTTCTTGCCTGGGCTGCTGCCACAAAAGACACAAATCCTCTTGAATCTTGATGATTTTCTCGCTTTGTTTTCCATCTAACCAAACACGCCACTAACTATTTTAATTTCAATTTCAATCAATATATATATATTTAATTTAAATATTTGTATTTTGGGATTGAGAAAAAAAAAGAGTTTTAAGTAGGAAAACTGTATAGGAAGGAATGAAGAGAGTATAGTTTCTTTTATATCCAAATTCCCTTTGTTCTTCGCCAATACTATCTCTACACGTGTCACTATTTTTTATTTTTTTTCTTTTTAAATTTTGTTTTGTTTTATTCTTTATATTTCGTTTGTGAAATTGTGTCATTTTCAATCGGAAACCTATAGACAAAGAAAGGGGCCTGCCTTCACATTTTCTCTTTAAGGGTTTTTTTTTTTAAATTTTTTTTATTTCCATAAGATTTTGATTTCATAAATTCAAAAGTATTAATATATAATATTTAAAGAAACTTAATAATTTAAAATTTATTTTTAATGCAATATTTTAATGTGTAATTTAATTTATTTTTTTAGCAATCATGTGGGCCTTTAGGTTGGTGGGCCCACCTGAGTAAGGTGAAACAATGTTGTTGCGACGGTGTCGTATTGAGGTGCACGTGCACGTCACTGGAGGCCACACCTTAATTTCATGGGCAAAACGCGTGGAAATTGGAATGAAAATTTCGAATACTATGGAATCGGATTTTTAAATATTTTTTTTCATCCAAATTTCGTATATATATTTGATTTCAATTTTTCTGATAATATTTGGAATTTAATGGGAATGAATACATATTAGATTACGGTTTCTGATCTAATTTATATTTCCAAAATTATTTTTGAAAACTCTGATTATTTTTTGAAATTATACTTATAATATCAATATTATACTTCTGAAGTCTGCCAATTCCGAATCGATTTTTTTGGATTTTGGAAAGAGCTTTATGGAACATAAATAGAATTAGTTTTCCACTTTCGAAAAAAAATTACAAATTTTTCAAAAGTTCTAATTTCGATCTGATCCGTCCGACTTTCATTGTTACGCAAAACTCACAACCGCTACAAAAAAAAATAAAAAACAAAATTACAAAAGTCCTATATTCGATCTGAACCGTCCGACTTTCATTCCTAATAACGGTTCTACCTTAGCTTCTGTCTTACTTGATGTTTGAATCATTCAATCATAAAATAAGTTACCTAAAACAAAATTAAATTTCTCTAATAAATTACAATCCTTAACTCTAAAATCTACACACTAATTGAATAATATTAAGAAAAATACATGAGTGGTGACTGTGTAATGCAATCATGGGCTAATTAATTAATATTCTTTTTTTCTTTTCTTTTTCTATTTTAGTGGTAAGAAAAAAAGTCTTCTCCTCTAAAAATTAAAATAAATGAAAACAACTTGTCGAAGATTATTATGAAAACCCCAAAAAAGAAAGGTAACTACTTTACGCCAAACATCTCTTGACAATTTATCTTTTTTTTAATTTCTGAAATTTTCATTATTAAAAAAAAAATAGAAATAAATAAATTAAATAAAAAAAAGGTCCCGTGAACCAAAGAATGTGTCTTTAATGAATGTGATTTACCAATAGGTGGGAGACATGAGGGAATATTCCAACTGAAAAAACCTAATCTTATCTTAAAGTCAAAATTAAAAATATATTTCATTTTCATATGAAGGTTTTCTTTACTAGACTAGAACCGTTGAACCGTTCACTACAATTTCTTGGTCATACAAATTGGGCACAAAAAGTTGTTGTCTTTATACCACTTTTGTCTCAAATTATATTCTTATCCCCACTCTTATATTAATTCTGAGTCATATAATCCACATTCTTTACATTGTTTGTGGCTAACTACTTACCACTTGAATAGAATCGAGACGAACGGATGTTTTGTTCAAGTTCGTTTGGGTTTAATCGACATGCTGAAGTTGCGTTCAAGTTTAGTGCAATAAACAATCGAGTCAAGTTCGAACGAGGTTTAGTAGAGCTGAAAATCAAGTGACAAGTAATTTGACTTTTTGCATATACTTTATCATTTATTTTTCATCTTATCTACACAAAATCACAAATTCAATTCAAATTAAACATACAATTGACTTAATATTGATTAAGTAGTACTCATAATAAATCATCCTACTTCATTTATTGTTTGATTAATTGAATCGTTAAATGTTGTATTTATATTTTAAATTTAATAATTGGTTTTGAAATATTAAGACTACCAACCCCTATTTGCACTATGTGACACCTTCCAATTTATTGCCAAGTTGATCTTCATTCCGTGGCTTAGAAGTGTTACACATAAATGTTTACTCTCTCTCTCTCTCTCTCTCTCTCTCTCTCTCTCTCTCTCTCTCTCTCTCTCTCTTTCTAGATTCTGTTGTTTGCATTGGCCATGGGGAAAAGGGTGAGATCAATGTTTTGACAACCCAATAAAGAAAAGAATAGAAATAAACTAAGTTATAATATCACAATTAATGTCATCATAGTGCATGTGTGGTTAAGAATAGTACTAATCTTCAAAACAAGATTATATATTATCTTATCTTATATATAGAGAGAGAATATAGAAGTGAGAAGTAGAAGAAAAAACCTAACCACCCAATATATATATATATATAAAAAAAAGAAGTTGGAATAAATTGAAATGGATTAATTTGAATTTGGTAGGTAATGCGGGAAGGTGGGGGGAGTGACAAAATTACTTCAGGAAAGTGTGTGACCTTTTAGAGTAATCCCCTCCATTTTAGTTTGCTTGGTCATATGGCTTTCTTAAAGAGATGTACAAATTTAAATTGAGTTTCTCCATTTGCCGATTTCCTTGACTTTTTTGTCATCTCCACGTGTCCTGCACCCGTCATTATTTATGTAGATTTATATGTCTATAAATTCAGTAATTTCAAGTTGTAACAGTATGTTTAGTTGAAACAAGATTTTAGTTACAACTGTAATTCTTGTGTTAACACAGTTATACTCTACTAAAGCAAATAAACAGAACACAAGAATTAATGTGGTTCAGACACAATTGTGTCAGTTATACTCTACTAAAGCAAATAAACAGAACACAAGAATTAATGTGGTTCAGACACAATTGTGTCCTACCCTACATCCACGTGGACCTGCAAACACGATTTCACTAGTTCAGATTTATAGTGTACATTAATAGGATTTAATAAAAACACTAAAGACTCCATATTTATGTAATATGCCGTTCTTGTACACAACTCGAACTCCGTGTCTCTTCCAACAGCAGCTCCACACCGCGTGCCTAGAACTCCTTTCTGGCCTGAACTCCCTTCAGTAACGCGGTTGATCTCTCGAGAGATCTATATAGCAGATCTGTATAAGTTGGCACATCCAACGATGGCACAGTTCTATTCAGCAGAACGTTTCAAGTAACGCGGTTGATCTCTCGAGAGATCTGTATAGCAGATCTGTATAAGTTGACACATCCAACGATGACACAGTTCTGTTCAGCAGAACGTTTCAGCGATTCTTCAAAGCTATGGAGTGATTTTTCTCCCAACAAAAGTGTCACGGTCTTTGTGAGGCGAGGAGCCTTATATAGGCGTGAAGTCGGCCTCCAAAGACCTACCTTCCAAAGGAACCGAATAACTAGGAAACAGAATCCTAATCAATATCTAGTAATAATCTAGATAACTATAAAAGATTCCTAACAAGAGTAGAGTACTAGGAAATAAATTTAAGTCCTAAAGTATTACAAAGGTAGGACTCTAAATTTCCAAAATAAACATGGGAACAAATCTTTTGTCAATCTTTACTTCCCAAGTGAGGCGGATTTCTTTATCGGTAGAAATCTGGCGCCAACAACTTACATTTCATAAATCAATATATATTAGTCATTAGGATATATATATATATAAACACACACACACACACACACAAAGTATGGTCGGTTGAGTAAGGTGAATGCAGAGTCTAACGATACAAGTTCGATCTGAATTATTACTGGAGAACGAATTGTTTTGTACACATGCATTAGAGAGATTTAGTACACATGATTGATTGTGAGTTTTTTTCTTATATAAATAATATTCACATATATATCAAAGAACAATGGAACTAGTACATTAGTCCAAAAAAACAAGGTTGTGACTTGTGAGCAGCATAATTTGTTAATGTTGTGATAAAACATAACATCAAAAATTCAAGATTTTGTAGCATTAGGAATTACCTGATCTTGTGGATGCAAACAATTGGAATTCAAAAAATAAAGTAAAAAAAATACTATATTTATTAGCAAAACTAAACGACGTTAATCTCCATAGTAATGGCAGTTTCGATTCTTTTCTTGTATACTCGAAAATAACCGGGCAAGCAAAGATAGTTGAATGCAGTTTCCTGTATTCAAGCATGACCAATTTTTCTGTCCAATGACTCGTACAAGAAAGCAATTGCTATTTTGAAAATGGGTCGTGCTAAATCCTACACTAAAATTTACTAAATCCCACACTTCAATTTAAAAAAATCATCTCTCTGCTTATATTTTCTCTAACTTCTCTCCAAAATAATTTTATCCAAGCCACTCAAAATTCATTAATTTTTTATGTGAATAATCATAAAAAATGAGTTCAGCTTTATTCAACATTTATTCAATTTCATTAAACTTTTTTTATTATTCAAATTCATATCAATTTGATTTTTTTCCCCACATATTCTAACTTCATTTTAGTTTGAACATGTAAAGACTTTTGTCAAATTCAAACATGGAATGCTAGGAACTTTTTTAATGTGTAATTTTGTGAAAAAGTTAGGTAAAAAGAAGAAGAGTGGGGAAGGAGAAAATAATATTTTAGAGACATAAATATTTTTAATTATGTTCATGACTTGGTAAAATCAGTGTGGGATTTAGCATTTCAGTTTGAAAATACTATATCTAGTTAAGTCACAGGTGACGTCACAATGAACGCATGCAATGATGCAAAGGTATTCATTTCATGCACTGATTGAAAAAAAAAATCAATATAAAAAAAATAAAAAATAAAATCACATACATTATACTGGATAAAGATATAAACACACACACACACACACACACACACACACACACACACACACACACACATAAGTTGGATAGAGAAAGATCAAAATTTAGAAAGGCTTACATGTATAAATGTATACTACACAACAGAGCTACTGTAAAAAAACATAAAATGAAACCAAATATAAAGAATTTGAAAAGGGAAATAAAGCACTCTTCCTAGGACGAAGCTACCCCTACTACATAATATCAGCCACTCAGTCTAACCATATCAGCCTCGTCGCCACCGCAGTTAACCTGTCCCCCACAATATTATCCGAAAAGTCCAATCTAGTCTACAATGTGAAAAACAAAACACCAATTTATAGTACAAATTAAAAACCTCAATAAACAAACCCCTTGCACATTATAATCAACAAACCTGTCCTCACAGTCGCAAGGTAAAGGTCAGCGAAACGAAAAATTTTGAAAATTAAATAAGCGCCCTCTTATCTGCGATTATCCGATTGTGGGGGCCTTCTGTTTCCTCCCCTACCCAAAGCCGAAAATTGATTTCCCTGTTGTCGAGGACCATTATATCCTCTGCCTGCACCGCCACGAGCCCACGGCACACCACCACGCTTGTTGTTATAACCACCCCCGTAGGGCTTATCACCTTCTGTATTACTGGATCCACCACTCGGTTCATGATAGTAAACCCCCGGTCGTATCGGAGTTTGAACCCCCGGTCGAATCGGAGTTTGAACCCCCGGTCGAATCGGAGTTTGAACCCCACGCTGAGGTGGCGGATATGGCTGATAGCCATGTTGCTGAGGCGGCGCTTGTGAGTAATGTCCATGTCTACCACCTTGAGCATAGTGCCCATGCCGAGGGTTATCCCTAGCATGTGTTGCAGGCCTGTCGTCTGATCCATATCGAGAATCCGGGAATCTATTATTATGTGGGTTGTGGTGAGTAGGCGGCGGCGGTGGGGCGGCGGCGTATGGTGGTTGTCTGTAAGGAACCGAGCTCGAAGGTCTATGGTGAGAATAGACTGGGCTAGTTTGCATGGCCACTTCTCCCGCAGGGTATGGAAGAGGCTGATTAGGTGGCGGCAGTCCATATCCAACGGCTGCTGCACGAGGGTGTGGGTGGTGCGCCGGACCAGCGTGGCGGCTATTCGTTTCTGGCCTTACCGGTAAACTATTAACAACAAGGCGGTGTGCAGCTTCTCCGAGCTGTCGACCGGATATGGCTCCGTTTGTGATATCAGATCTGGGCGGCCCGTTTGTGTTGTTGTACCATGCGTTGCTGTCAGATATGGGTGGTCCGTTTGAGTTGTTATTGTTGGACCTTAGGTTGTATCTGTGTCCGTTTGAGTTATTATTATTAAACCTTTGGTTGTAGTTGTTGTTCTTGTCGAATCTTTGTCCGTGATTGTTGTCGTATCTTTGTCCGTGATTGTTGTGGTCATATCTTTGTCCGTTATTGTTGTTGTTGTACCTTCCATTGTCATACGGCCTCCTTCCATTATCCTCGTGCCAAAGTACTGGAGCTGGTTTTAGATCACCAATGGTTACAATCTGCATGTCAAAATGATAAACAAAGTCAGACAGCAGAATGGTAATAAACTAACGTAAAGGCTGCATGTAGTGTAATTCTGGCCAAAACAGATAAACATGTAACTTTGGTACATTCAGTTTGGTTCGATAAAAAAGTGCAGTGAAATGATTATTCTTATTGGCTCATCTATCCTAAAGTGAACTGATTATGACTAATATAGGCTACAAGTAACATTGTCACCTTCTCTGGGAACGTAACACCTGGCGGCGGTCGAGGAATGTGGTTATGAACATCTGGAAGTCCATATATTGCACATCTGATCACAAAAATAATAAAAATATTAGAAGCCACGAGTGATGATGAAAACATTGAAGAAATTTAACGTCATATTCTGATAGTTGCCGATGCCCAATAGGAGCTTACATGACTTGGTTGTTCATAATGTCTTCCAACCCTGAAATAGGTGATCTGAAGACAGGAGGGCAAGGATCGCCAGAGCAAAGGGAAATGTAGCCATTCATTCCACCACTGCATGTAGCCCTAGTTAACATCAGAACACAGATCCACATAATATTCCAACTTATCACTTGATTTATTAGAAACCCATTTCATAGAAAAACAGTTTACTCCATTGCAACATTTTATATATATATATATATATATATATATATATATATATATATATATATATATATATATATATATATATATATATATATATATATATATATACATATACATACATCAACCACGTAGTAGAATGAAATCAGTTTGTAAAGCATGCCTTTGAAGTATAACCAAGTGGTTCCAAGCTGTAAAGTATGCTTTTGAAATAGATAAATAACATCTTTACAGATACTTCATATATTCCGTTAAAATGTCAACTAAACAAAATGAAGAATTCGCTTTCAGTCGATCGTGTCCAGCTCGGTTAAAATGGAGATTAATCCATTGAAAAGTTCACACATAAAACATGAATCATATCCTTCGTGTCCTTTGTCCACATGACTTATGTTGGAACCGCATGTATCCAAGCACGAAGAATGATATCCGACAACCTTAAAATTTAGGTATGAATATGATCAGGTTCATGCAAAAGCAATTTTAGAGAGGCAAACCTGGCTGCTGGATCAATCCGCTCCTTAACCTGAACTCTTTCTTTGTCCGTCAGCTGCTTACATCGATCATCGAGAGAAAATATGTATGGGGATAGCGTGTGTGACACTGACACGAAAAGCAAATCGGACAGTACGCTGTTTCTCCGTGCTTCCTCTTCCTGCATAATGATAATCTAGATACTTAGCAGAGATAATTATATATACCAAACCAATTTATGATCCAGAACCGAGCTAGTGGCCATACCGTGAGTGTGTGCTCAACTTTTTCCACCTCCGCAAGTAGACGCCGCTCATCAATGAAAGGCAATTTAGCAATACCCTGAGATTAAGAGCAAAGACAAAAGTCAATGAAAGGCAATTTAGCTTTAATGTATAGAATAGAATCTGAATCTTAAAAAGTAAGATGTACTTACCATCCAAGCGAACCGTTTACCATTCATGTCCACGTCAAAGTCTGATGAGCAAAAAGGGACAGCAAGAAAGATAAGAGCGCTGCTTCTTTATACTAGGACATAAAAGCATACTATCATCATGTACAAAAGCATTTAATCATACCAGTAGGATAAAAATCGATTATAGGCGAGTTTGGATCAGTCATTAATTTCCTATACTGCTCAGGTAAAGCATGAGAACTGCAGATAAACCCAGTTAGAGCACCAAAAAGACATAAAAAGTAAACTAAAGCACAAGAGATATCAATCCAACCTTGCAGCAGGAAAAACCCCCAGCAACTGATTGAAAGGCTTAAATGGGGTTCCTAGCTCAAAGCTTATGTCCAACTGTCCAAGATCCTTCAGATCTGAAGCAAATGGTGCGTAATGGTATGGATAAAACCTGCAAGAATTACATTACACTGTCAATACATAGTTGGCGAAAGGGAAAACTATATATTTGTCCTTCAAACATAAGTTGCTATTTCAAATAAAATCTATATATTTGAAAACACTAGATCTTTCAATGCATAGTTGGCGAAAGGGAAAAGGCAAGTGGCTCTGGAACCATAATCAAAACAGAGCAGCAAGGCACTTCCCCTGTTTTCTATATCCAATCAGAAAAGAAAACTGTAATTGAACCAAAAAGAAGAAAAGGACAGAGACTTTCCATTGCCAGGAACAGACACCTTCGTAGTAATAGTGCATAACCCAACATAACCCTTCTGTATACTTCAGGACCTGCAAGAAATCAATTAGCCAGTGAACTTACTACTCGTACGCGCAATTGTATCTTCAGCACATTGCATGAGCATAGAAAAGTACAACATTATAGTTGCCATATATATATATATATATATATATATATATATATATATATATATATATATATATATATATATATATATATATATATATAGAGAGAGAGAGAGAGAGAGAGAGAGAGAGAGATGTGAGACTATCTATATATGGCCCAATTCTCCCTAAATTATCAACCTTAACTATTGATTTTCATAACAGTGGAACGTTTTCATCATTTTCCAATCCTTCCCTATCAAGGGAACCAAGTTGAATAACTTACCACATCTCTTCGTATCGCATCAAGTTCTTCAGGAGAATCTCCAGAAAACTTTTCTTCATAATACCTCTCTTTCCACCCTGGTTCTCCCAATTTGACCTAGAAAAAGCAAATCAGCGATGTAGTTTCAAGAATTAACAATGGTAGGAAAGTAGCCTACTTCATCAACACCAAAAACCTCATATTCACTTGGGATTTTGGCCCATACATATGTGCTTCAATTTTTGTATCATGGAATAAGTAGAACCTTTTTTTTTTACTTTTCTGCATGACTCTTCAATTATTCTAATGGTTCCACTACATTTATTCAGAATTTTAAGGCAAGTAAACAAATTTTAAGATGGCATAAAATAATTGAAAACTAGACAAACTAGAAAATCAAATATGAATGAGAGTACACAAAAACTACATTGACTTTATTTTGTTAGATGGGGTAATTTTGTCAATTCGATACATAACAACATAAACTTTCTAAGGTCCTTGTGCTTTTTAAATACAATAGATAACTTAAACAAGGTCAGCAACGTAGAGTAAAGCGAACCTGTGGCCCATGCTAAGGAAATAATCAGATTAAAACAGCTCCTTAAGAAAAAATAATCAACTCTACATAAACAGATGGATTAAGTGCATAATGCTCAGTGTTTCTCAGGCACTGTCTCCAAAATTTCTTTCATCCTTTGATTTGTACGTATACTGTGACTCTGACTCATATCAATAACAGAGATCAATATTTGAGACAATGCTTATACCTTGTCCTCCTCTGGATTGTCCGTATTGAAGGCATCGGACTTGTCACGAAGCAACGCCTTTAGCTTTATTTTCAGCTCTTCTTTGTTATCATCTTCCTGAAAGGCAGAATACAAGAAATGCAGTAATCAGGATCCCATATGTTTTGCATGATAAACAGTTCGAAAAGTAACAAAAAATGTCAGACAACATAAACGCATCTCGTTCCATAATGGCAAGCTCTAACATCAACAAAACTTGACCAATAGCAGTAAATCCTACGGAGCGCTTGGAGCAAAAATTAAATTAAAATATCTTCCCAAGCAGGAATACATACGTCAATTTCTAGATTGCTCTCAGCTTCAACAATAGCTGCACCTATAGTGGCTCCAGAATCCACACGTGCAACTTTTGGTGCCCTGATGTAGGGTTTCTCATCTTCCGAAGTTTCAGATGGTTTAGATTTAATGTCAAGATCAGATAAACTTGAGGTAGCTTGACCAAGTTGATCGTGTCTAGAAGAAGTTGAAGATTTATTCTGTTGAAAGGGTGAAGGCGAAGGAGCAGAAGCAAGGCGAGAACCACCGAAGCGAGCAACAGGAACAAGAGAATCAGGTCTACTCATGGGTTCAGCATCGTCTCCTCTTTTGATTTGCGACTTTTGAGACTTCTCGCGCTTGATTCTTTCAGATTGTCTCTGTACAGAATAACGGGTCACAAAGAGAACAATATGAGTTTAACCCATGAATAATGTACATAGAGAAAATACTTACAGTCTACAACAAAGTAAAGCATAAAGGCTGCAAAGTTCAAGTTTTTAAACAGCAGAAACTCTCAAATCAAGCATGAAGAATTCAACGAAATTACAATCACTAGGATCCTAGATAAACAATTGATAGGTCCAATGCAACAGTAAGATGATTTAAGAAAATGATTGGAAAGGCTCGCATCTACTTCCAATAGAAAGTAATCTTATAGATGCTGGAAACCTCTAAAACAGAAAGAGAAGTCTCAGAGAAAAATTAAATTTGAAATTGTGAACCGTCCAAACCTCCTACAGTGATTTCCCATTTGGATCAAAAGAAACGGAATTAATTTGGTCTCGAGAGGCATATCCCATCATTTCACAAGTATATACACAAATGGTTAGTCCCACTACCGCGGTTACTTAAATGCTTTAATCCCAATAGCAGCACTACATCGGAACATTTTATTGTAAGACTATAACAGATATCCACTAGTCGCTACCCATAAAATGTCGACAAAAATGAAGAACATATTATGCATAAACGTCAAGCTCATAAATGTGCGAGAATATAATTCCACATATATGAAGCATATGATCTGGAGAGTAGTACAAGAATATACACAGTATGTTACTGATAAAAAATGAACAAAGAGCTGGAAGATAAGGCTAGAACCAACTTGATGTAATCGGGCCCTTTTCTGAAATATCGTATCTTCAAATGATCCCACAGCTTGAATAAAGTGTTCCACTCTGGCTAGGTTTGGCTGGAAGAAAAAGAAAAAAAAAAATAAAAAAAAAAAAGGAAAGAAACAGAAAACAAGATTGAGCGAGCCTCCAACTATGAACAATGAGGAAGAAAATAGCACAAGAAAAATAATTCTCTAGATAATATAATGCATACCTTGCTTCCATCAGTCAAGTACCCCCCCATAACCCTCAACTCCTTTTTATAAACAGCCATCAGCAAGTTGATCGCTCCCTATGTATGAAAATGAGTAAGTACATTAAAGATCAACAGCACCATTAGCACTTCTGAGAGGTTTCCAAACGAAGGCAAGTGGAACAACGGAAATGCAGCAGAGAACTTGAACTATTCTATCAAAAGAAATCTATTCAGTGCGTCAACTCCAACTTTTACTAATGTTGGAAAGTTAATTACGAACTCCAGAAACCACATAGTAGAACAGATGCAATAATAAAACCATTTATGCACGTAGTACGATCACCAAGGAATTTGATAATTTGTCATTAAAATAGCAAATACAGGCCAAACATCATGAACAAAATGTCAGCATTAATGCCCCTAACATAACTCAAACAAACTTGATCCTTAATTTCCTTTAACCCAAATATCAACCTCTATCATACAATAAATTTCAGGAGCAACTTTTACTGAATTTTATTCCAACATTCGGGTTTATTCATTCCCAGATTGATATTGAAAACCCACTGGTTACTAGGATCATCTAGCAACTAACGCTTTTGATAGATTTTTTCTCCTCCCCCGTAAACTGGTTCTGGAATTAAAGATTAGAGCAGCATAACCTAAATAGATATATTCTTCACAACGAACATTATAATTAATCTCCTTAAAGCTTATATTCTCCTGAAAAAGCGTTTTTATTGGGAAAAAAGAACTCTTCATTCGTTTGATTCTTGTGTGCATGAACCGTTGAATTGATTTAAGTAAAATTTTACGACACAAAAAGAATATAATGATAATTATACGAAGAAATAACCAAGAGAATCTCTGAAAACACACCTCGCGAATCTCGAGTGTAGGCATGTGCGGCAAAAAGTCATTACCGACGAAGAAGCACATGAAGATAAAATCATCAACAATGCATTCAAAATCAATCTTGAAAGGAAGATTAGGAATCTGCATCTCGTATTCTAGATACTCACGAAGAGTCCAAATATTCAGAAACTGCAAAACAAAGAACAAGTATAGGTTAAAAAGTATTTCCACACAAATCTATATATAATGTTCCATCATTTATATCTGCTAACCTGATAAGGTTTTTTAGGCACGATTTCAGCATCACCTTTTTCATCAAACTCTCCTGCCTTCCTCTTTGCCTTCCCTTCACAATTAGCAGCTAAGTGGCCCACTTGACCACAAAGAAAGCATTTGTCTTGCTGCCCTGGAGCGAATACAACCTTGCAAGCATAATAGAGGAAACACCCGTTACTTCAAAATTGGGGAGATCTAAAGCAGCATATCTGAATCTGTATGTGCAATTCATATGACCCATCCTTTGCGCCATATAATATTAAGCAACCCTTACTCTCAAGCCACATTTTCATCATCAAAACTGGATCAAATTCACTTGAGAAGGAGTACCAAAATAGTAAGCCAATGTCACAGTGTCATTTAAGAACAGGTATAAATGTACCTCTCTGAGTATGGAAAAATGAACTTCATGAGTGGCCAATCCCAGCATGATCAAATCGGCATCCTGTCATGCAGCAGCAGATGACATTCAGCAATTGTAAGAGGGCATATGAAATGGAACATTTACATACTTCAACAGAACTAATCAACACAAAACATACCAACCCATACAGGCAATGGCGAGTATTTGGATCATTCCCAGGAAGGTTTCTTTGGAGACGGATGTAAGACATGATTTTGTGCTCCCCTTCACCAGGAACATTTGCATCAGAAAGTATCACCTTCATTGAGACAGAGTAATTTGCATACATTAATAAAATGGTTGTGCACATGTAGACATAATATAGATGAATGGAAGCTTAAATACACAGTACAAGTAATCAGATGGTTTTGGAAAAAGCATAGCTTAGCGAGTCAACGGCAACTGTACCTTAACATTTTTCCATCCAGGGTCATTGTTTAGTCTGACGTGAATGTAATATTGGAGAGCAACGGATAGAACAGCCATGAATGGCGTTCCAGGTGTGATAACATTAGAGTCAAATAGTTGTGATTCCTTTTTGGGAGGAAGCTTCCTGCCTTCTTGCTCAAACTCCGCCCGCAACTTTTCCTCTTCGGCGGCCTGTAAAGCAATATTGCACTATGAATTAGAAACAATATATTTCATACTAACTGGTTCACAGCGAACAATAGAAGGATTCAGTACCGCATCTGCGGCGTCTTTAGCAGCCCTAAAACGCCTTGACCGCTGTTGATTCATCTTAGCCCTTGGCGCCACGCCATCTACCAACCAAAAAGGTTTACATTCAATAAATTTGACCCATATCAGATCGCATCAAACTTTATTGATATTCAAACATTTTAACCTTTTTTACCCACCAATAGCCATGTAAAGCAGCTTTCGTGGCCGCACCATCACAAATAGCCTGTCTATATAGTCAAAAATGCACTGAAACACCTCGTCGAAAGTAGCTGGAGAAGGCTGCATGAGAAATCAACTATATGATCACTTTCTAGAAAAAAATAAGGACAATATGACATAGGAGAATAAAGCCTAATAAATCAGAAATAAGTATCAAATGCCACCATATTTTGAAACACCGGATTGTCATCACAAAGATGGACTGAGTGAAAAGCTAATACAACCTCCAGATTTATTTTTTTGGAATTGTTACCAATCTTAACACGAAATACCAATATATCCAGCGAACCCATACCAATTTACAAAATATGTTTGGTGTTATTGTAAGTAGCTTGGTATAAATATTCAGGGAAAGTGCATTTACAAAACGGAAACGGAAATTTTTTTGGGCAAGTTAAAAACTGGAATGAGTGATGTGTTATCTTTCGGTTGGGTATGCATTTGGTATATCATTTCTCATACTGATCGTGATTAAAAGATAAGAAATATATATATTATTACTTAAGAAAATAAAATATAGAATGGCAAAATTACTAGCAAACCTAATGGCAATATGACTAGCATGCCTATAGCTAGTAGCCAGACAGTGATATTGGAGGAGAAAACTACTGTGTAGTCGTAACTTTGGTATAGGTCATATATTTTAATCGCTGTAACCTACTCAGACTGCAACTAACATTCCCCACCGAGAGGTTATACATGATTCAGTTTCGAACTAAAAAACTACAGGAGAAACTTAATTCAATTCAAGAAGCATCAACGACTTGTTCCTCCAAGAAAGTACTATGAAAACTTAACTCCTTCAATTACTTCGCATATGGTTTACGAACGAACTCCTAGTCCGGATACAACTAATTACAGTCCTCAAGGAATATAGCCAACTAATATTTCTCAAGGTAGCTGCGAAATATCAAGAACTAACATCTAGTGCACCTTTCTAGTATGTAACAAATTACATTTTCAGTACTAAAACATGAGAAGTAATAAACAAGACCCGGCCAAGTAATAGCAGTTCACAATAAACATAAATTCAAACAAAAAACAGATACACCAATCAACAAGCAGAAAACATCAAATGCTCGAATTAATTCATAATCGTCGGAGTAAAATAGCAAGTTCTTCGAAAATGAATTTTTTTTTTTTTAAAGGAAATAAAACTTACGCGGTCTTCAGGGTGAAAGCAAGGGTGAATAATTCCATTCATATCGAGGTAGAGGTTATCGTATTCGATGTTGTTAGGGTTTGGCTTGCTGGTATCGACCGGAATTTTAACTCCTTCGATATCCACCGGCTCTTCCTCAACCACGTCCACCACCACCATCGGATACTTCTCCGCCAACCACCGGTAAAATGCCGGAACTCCCATTGTTGATCAAACAACACTAAAATCGAAAAAAAAAATAAAAAAAAAACAATAATAATAATTCCTCCCTAATAGAAATTGATTTTATCAGAAAGACACAAGAAATTTAACTGAGATGGAAAAAAAGGGGGAAAAAAGGGTTTTATGGAATCCAACGAGGGAGGGAGCTCGAGCAACGGAACCGATTTAACGGAAGAAAAAGTGTATGCGAGTGAAGAGAATTAGGGCACGATAGTGAAATGATCAGTCGAAAATGCCCTTTTGTTTTTTGGAAAGTGGGCGGATAGGTTTTTGTAGAAATTGGAGGAGATTTTCGTCATTTTATTCGTTAGTCGGTTTCCTTGTGTTGGATTTTGTTTACTGTGTCTGTGAGATACTTTTAAATATCCGAAAGATTCTATTTTCTCAACATTTCTATACTACGCGACTATATCAATGCAAAATTTATTTAGGGCAAAATCAAATTAAATTTTATACCAAATTAAGTGTAAAAAAATTATAATGACCTTAGTAAAATATAAACAAAATAAAATTTAATTCTATCAATTACTCTTGCAAGACCAAATTTAAAAACAAATGAAAACACAATTGAAAAATGGGAGGGAAGAAAGAAGAGGACCACTTGAAGATTCGCCGTCGCGCTGTCACCGATGAAGTCGACCACCGCCTTGTAAAATTTCTACATACTGGTGTCGAATTTTTCACTAAATTTCGACAGTAAATTGTTGTCGATTATTTGAACTTTTTTCGACATTTGTGTGTCGATATTTTGTTCAAAATTCGACATCAATGTGCCGATTTTAGCAATTAAAACGAAATGTTAGCGTCGATTTTTTCAGAAACTGAAAAATTCGACTCTATAATGTCGTTTTTATAGCTAAATATTGACCTGTAAACATCGAATTTTTGTGTACGAGAAATTATTTTCGAAAAACGAGAACGATCACAAAGCTTAAAAAAAAGTACAATATTTCTTATCGCATTATGTTCTTCGACCTTAGAATCATCCATATTGATGTTTTGTGTGCCCATAATGTCCTCGTTAGTTTTAGTAAAGATTTGAGGTTTTGTTTGATGATGGTTTTTGGAGAATATGAAAGAGTTTTTTTGGAGAAAATATGTAGAATGAGCGTGAAGAATAAGAAGTTGATTTTGTTGGTGAAGAAGAATGGTCATTTTTCATTTTTTTTTTTTTGGTCTTGCAATATCAATTAGGCCTTTTTTGAATTAATAATATCAAAATTAATATTGAGGTTATATTTGTAATTTTCAATCTTGCTCGTAGTAAATTTATCTATATTTTGGTCTTGCATGAAGTAAGATTTTGCCCTTAGAAAATTTGAGATTGCAAATAGGTGCAGCCTACTATATATGTAACTTTAATTAGTGACGGGAATTTGAACGGAATTTCTGAATTGGATCGATTAGAATCCAAAGATATTTGACTTTCAAGTAATATTTAATATTACATAAAAAAATTTATTTCTGATTTTTTTCGTAATTTTTTTGGATTGAAATTGAAATATATATGAGATTTGATTTTTGATTCAATTGCCATTTTAGATAGAAAAAAATCCAAAGTTAATGCTTGTAGCATCAAGATTATTAATTTTCTATATTATATGCAAATGAAAATATAATTTTCGATTTGTGTTTGTTTTCATTGGGAAAAAATCAAATTTTAAATGTACTCAATTACTCTAAAAGTCCAAATACCAACAATTTCACACAAAGTTCACACGCAGCCCAATCTTAATTGCACCTCGCTCACTAACACTCCATGAAGCTTGTTATTAGGCTTGTGTGGGATAGATAAAGACGACGGATGTGATTAAATTCGACCCAATATCAGAAACAAAAGTGAGAAGCCTGAACACGGTATGGACCACGGAGAAGAGGTCCACTTACAACATAACCATGAGTGGCCACACCAGTGAGCTCTCTCTATTGAACTGACTCGGATCGCATGGAGTAAGATAGTCGCCCTCATTAAACAAGCAAAACTCATAGTAGTCACACCGATCCCACATGTGATCTGACAGAAGATAAAACGGGGGGTGACCCCCCATTCCTACGACATGTATAAATAAAGTCTTGGAGCACAAGAGAATGACAGCTCTCTCTCACGACTATTCTTTATACACAATTTTAATTATATTTCTCTAAATACAGTTATAATGTTTCTCCACGAATCCGACTGACTTGGCCGTCGGAGTGCTAACGCATAAAAACCGTTTGTCGACATATCTTTTTGCAGGTCTCTCGAAGCGCGTGGGCTTCTTTTATTTCGGCTTTTCTCACTCCACGCTCAATCCACATCTTCAATTAGCAATTCAGCCATTTAAGCTATATCAAATTTCATTTTCATTCACCCCTAATCTTTAGTCATTACAATGAGAGGCACAAATCTGAAATGTTTTTGTTTCAAAAAAATGAAATAAAAAACTATACAATATACATGCTATCTGATCCAGCGAGATAGGCCCACTATATCATGGGCCGCATTATGAATATGGGATTAATTTAATTACATCCTATTGGGCCTAGGTTTTATAGCCCAGTTCCGGTAAAATTCAAGAAAGTGGTATTTTTTTTTTTTAATATTTATATACATATATATATTTTTTAAGAAATTCAAATAATTTTACAAATTGAGAAAGTAGGGGAGGCGGCAGAATTCAAACCACAGACATCTCCTAATAAGTATTGGTAGAAAAACAAAGACAGACAAATTCAAGAAGGCGGTAAATGAATACGAAACGACAAAAAAAAAGAAAAACTCGTATATACGAAAATTTAATAAAAATAATAATAAAGAAGTGAAATTGAGAGGAGTGAACATGTTATCCCATAAACTAGTCATTTTCCAGGTTGGAGTGGACCATGTGAAGCAGAAGTATGCTCCCTTTTGAGGAAAATAGCCATTTAGCAATATACATATAAATATAATCCTACAAATTAAATAGTGACACATTAATTATATGTGTAAGAAAAGATTATGGTATGTAGTTGTTTTGAGGCTGCAATACATGTGATGAGTTTTTATCAATGGCTGTCTCTTAGAGAGAGAGAGAGAGAGAGAGAGAGAGAGAGAGAGAGAGGTACATCCGTAAAAGTCCTTCCCTTAGCTGTATTTGGGCCATACATATTATCACTTTCTTTAAACTAATTCTATGTTTTCTTATAAGTATAACAACCTAATTAATCAAGATAACGATGTCTATATATATATTTGAAATATATCTCTCTGCACTTTATTTTAATTCTTCCCTAAAAAATAAATAAAGTGTGATTTAGTTGGTGATGAGCCATTTTCAGCTACCCAATCTCTGCATGTTCATGGATATATAATTAATTTTATGTGCAAGTTTATTAATAAACATTTTTCTAAAAAAGAATTTGGCTACTAAAAAGTAATAAAATTGTTGTTAGTTGTGATCATATATATGCGCAGTCGAATTTACACGCTTCAGTATTTACAATTAAAATCGCAAAAACCATCAGAAAATATTGCATGCATAGACATTCTAGCGTTTAATTCAGAAATATAATGCTAACATTTTACGTAAATATGAACTGTAAATATATAAATAGGGGCGAAAAATCATTTTGCGTAGCATTTTACTATCTTGTGTATTTTTTTATTTTATTTTTTGAATATTGCTCGTCGTAATTCTCACGAATTGAATCATAATATGTCACTCCAAGAGGTTAGGAGGAATATTCTTCTATCAATTATTTTTTTTTTAAATGAAAATTGTCCAATTTCCCTAGCCAAGAACTAAAATATGTAGTTCACCATCCTTAAATTGAACCAACACTAGCCGAATTACATGTGGCAACTTAAGATTACCAATTTGATAATAATGTAACAAAAAGCCAACCATGTTAATTCATGTGGCTCAATCTTCATGAGATTTTATTGCAATAAAATGTAGGGGACAATGCCATAAAATGTTTATATGATCAAAAGTTGTCTACCCTCCATTCATCAATTTCATTATATTGCAACAAACTTAGGTTAAATTTTGAGTGTTGGGAAAAATTCTTTGATTGAATAAGGCATGCACGAGGTTTGGCTGACACATGAACTCGTACGATTTTTTTCCCCTTTGTTCTTACAAAATAGTAAAGGGAGGCAAAAGTAACATGGCTTTTATCTTGTCTTTCAAACCCTCAATTATTTATTTTTTTCTTCCTTTTTCTAATTTCATTTTTTTATTTGCTTTTGGCCAATCATTCCTCTCAAATATAGAGGCCTTCAATTTGGAGCATTTACATTTATGTCAACAAGAATCAAGATACTCGGGCGTAGCACTGGCAGAACCAGAAATTTATTTTCTTGACGACCAATATTCACTAAAAAAATTATTCAAAGGGACCGACAAATATTAAATTATAATGAGGAATAACAAATTTTGATATAAGTTGATATATTATTGAAAAGTAGTGGCTCCTATTGCTTGGGAAGTACATAGGTTTAATTTAGGTACTCATGACCTTATAATTAGGCTTAATAAGGTCTTTAATTAACTATTCTATGATCTCCATCTTTGTTGTATATATTCCGTCTCGAATTTTATAGTACGTAATCGCATTCTACGTTAGCAATGAGTGATCGTACTCTTAGGAGGTGTTTGCAAAATCATTTGAAAACAATTTACGAGTTTTCTTCCCCCGTGATTAATTATTATATGCTTAAAAATCCATCTTTCAATTTTGTTTATCTTAAAATTATTTGTTTTAAGCTATAATTTTAGAAGCATTTACGATTTTTTTTTCCTTTTTAGGCTTAAACTTGGGGTAATTGGCACTTTGCACCCTCGAACTACATGTCATACGCACTTTGCACCTTTAAATTGAAAATTTGTTACAACGTACCCTCCAATTATAATTTCTTTGGCACTTTGCACTCTCGAACTACATGTCATATGCACTTTGCACCCTTAAATTGAAAAATTGACAGAATGCACCATCCAATTACAACTTCTTTGGCTAAAAAACTTGACATGTTACCTGTTTGTAGGATTTTAAGACGAGTAAATTTCTCATCGAATAATCAGACTCATCATTATATAGTTAATACAACATTGAAATTCTAAAATGGCATATGATATGGAACAAAAACAAAAAATTCAAAGGTGATAGAAAGATATTATGAAACAGATGGAGTAAGTTTTACCGACAATTATCGATTTGAAATTAAAAAAAAAATCAAGAAACTTTGATTAATTAGAGATTGTGATATAAAGTGGTGGCATTAATTTGGTAAGGACATAAATAAATGGTGTGGGGGCAGTGATGAATATAATTCCTTGTATGTATATTTGTCTGAGTGTTTTAAATGTCACAAAGCAGCAGCAACAAATTTCATTCACAGAACATGCGATGCTATTACAAGCAGCCCTTTTCATTGTCCTACCACTCTTTTTGTTTGTCTTCTCAAAAAATTGGAAACCCCTTGAACTGGTTCGACTCTATCGAATCATGACCTAAATGGTCGTCCAGTTCCATACCCGATCCGGTTCTGACAACCTTCGCAATAAAATCAGATTAATTAGAATGAAATATATCCTCAAGAAGAAAATGACCCCATCATTTTCGATTCAAGAAAGTGTTCAAGTTGAAAACCCAAGTAGGTCAATTATTAATCGTCTCATAATTTCTTATCGAAATCGCAAGCTAAAATAATGTATTTTTTGTTTTATTTTACTTTTCAGTAATATCAATATTATTATTACAATTTTTTATCTCAAATTAATTTTAGATATTTTGTTAAAATATTAAAATTGTACATATTAATGATACTGACTTTTCCTATAAATGTTAGGTTAGGAGTGAGAAAGGAACACCTCAATGTTCAAACTGTCCTTTGTTACGGACACATACAATAACACAGCAAAAGTTTTTTTTCACATGAAATAAATAAATTAATTAATTAAATTTCTGTTAGTGGTATAATTTAATTACATGGTCCTAAACCACTTAATGCAGAGGTTTCTGTTACTAGAAAATAAAATCTTTCTGTTAAATATACTATTCTTGAAACCAAGTGTTTTAATTAATAGGCAATATTCGTACACTTTATTCAGGTTCTGACCCAACTTATATAATGCTCCTAATTGTACACTTCAGGTTGAATTATCATTGATGTCACCATATATATATATATATATATATATATATATATAGGGGTGGTAAACGAGCCGAGCCGGCTCGCGAACTCGACGAGCCGGCTCGAAAAAAGCTCGAACTCGAGCTCGGGATTTTCGAGCTCGAGCTCGAGCTCGAGCTCGAGCCCAAAATTGAGCTCGAGCTTCGGACGAGCTCGAGCTCGAGCCCAAAATTAGCTGTTCGACAGCTCGCGAGCCGGCTCGCGAGCTGCCTTCTATTTTTTTTTTTTTTTTTTTTTTTTTTTTTTTCTTTTTACATATATATATATATATATATATATATATATATATATATATATATATATATATATATATATATATATATATATATATATATATATATATATTATTCTTATTATTATTATTATTATTATTATTATTATTATTATTATTATTATTATTATTATTATTATTATTACTATTATTATTATTATTATTAACTAAATAGTAAATAATCTATAATAATAAATATAACTAGTATTTAAATAGAAACAAATCTATATTACTTAAATAATTCATAATTATATAAAATATAATAATAATAATAATAATAATAGAAAAAATAAAAAATATATATACCTAGAGTTCATTATTTATTTTATAATTTTTTTTATTTTCCTATGAATAATTTCTAATAAAAAAAAAGTTAATAAAAAAATTAAATAATAATAAAAAATAAAAAAAAAAAAAAAATAAAAAAAAAAATTTAATAAGCCTGAGCTCGAGCTCGAGCTCGAGCTCGCCAAAATTGGCTCGAGCTCGAGCTCGAGCCAAAAAAAATTGGCTCGATGAGCTCGAGCTCGAGCTCGAGCTGGCCAAAAGAGCCGAGCTCGGCTCGTTCCCACCCCTATATATATATATATATATATATATATATATATATATATATATATATATATATATATATATATATATATACATGTGTATTAAAAGAAATATATTTAACTCTCAGTTTTTACTAAAAGTATATATATTAATTAATAGGGGTAATA
Organism: Erythranthe guttata; assembly: GCF_056151865.1. Taxonomy (NCBI): domain Eukaryota; kingdom Viridiplantae; phylum Streptophyta; class Magnoliopsida; order Lamiales; family Phrymaceae; genus Erythranthe; species Erythranthe guttata. The sequence goes on from NC_142535.1 coordinate 15,880,895, forward strand.
TGCTAGGAGTCCCTCAAACTAAACATAATTTGAACTAAATGACAAGTCCAAATCCATTCTTTTAATTAAATCATTAATTTAAAATAATATATGAGCCACATCCCTAATATTTTTTATATCCCAATATTGCCCTTATACCCTAAATCTTATAAACTAAATATTACGTTTCTTTTTATCAGATCTATTCTTCTTCTTTTTTATTCTCTCTCTCAATCTCACGCTTTCTCTCTCTCTCTCTCTCTCTCTCGTCTCTCTCTCTCTCTCAATAAGCCAGTGATAGGACCACGCGTGATTCTGTTAAATTTTAACAGAAATGACTAAAAGTGTTGATTTTGAAAGATAAGAGACCAAATGTGTTTTTTTGTGAATATGAAGGATCAAATATAAAATTGGTGCAAACTTAAGGGACAAAAACTATATTTTCCCCGCAAATTAATATTTGTCTTTGTTGCAAAAATGAAAGACAACTTATTTTGAATAGCTCGAAGTCACACATGCATAATTATTACCCCTATGTAGATTCATGCATCTTTAATCTTGTTGTTAATCTTGTTCTTTAAATGTACGAGCTATTGTTAAATCTCTATAAATTATTATAGTTGTTATTGGTCAGATTCTATTAATTTAGCAAAATATTAATTTATTTAAATAATAATTTAACACATTATCATCAATTTGGAATGAAAAATGATTATTATTTAAGCAACGTTGTTAATTTATCCAAGTTCACCGTATACGATGAATCATAAATGTACATTGAAAATTTAAATTCATGTTCTTGTGACGTACTATTACACTTGTGATGCAAACGTATTATTGTCGTATGTTTCCATTATTATTTTGGCATAAATTATTACCTAATATGTTGTTTATTTATAGTTATGTACCAATTGAATTATTTTTATTTTTAAACAATTAGCTACGTAAGTTACAGATATAAAATACAGTCTGGCATGATCAAATATGTGGCTCTAATCTATTTACTTATATTTTTAAATTAGGTTTAAGAATTAATTAAACTTGGATAAAGTTTTGACGCATTCAGGGATGTTTCTAATACTTTAAGACCTCGTTTGGTTGGAGAGATCAGTCGTTATTAACTAAATAATTGGACTTTTTTTGATGTTTGGTTTCTCAATAGTTTGTCGGGTAGACCCGTAAATATTATATTATTATAGCGTATTTATCTTGTCTTTTAAAGAGTTTTTTTTTGTTCGACTTTCATGATCCGATAAAACTGGACTTTCATTAATTTATTAAATTTTATTTTGGCTAATCTTATCTTGCAATCAAACACGACCTAAGTTATTAAAAAAAAAAAAATCAACCTCGTATTTGAATTTCAAAAGAAACAAGTCGTTTTTACCTATAACAAATTTAAATTTTGCCTTCAACAAAGTATAATATTGCTCGATTCGAAATCCAAATTCTTATGTGATTCATAGGCAAAATAAAAAAAATTGTAGCCCCTTTTGTTTAATTATATATTTTATATACATTGTTTTATTCTTCTTTATTAATAAAAATAATAATTTTATTTATACAATTAAGAACTTGAGGTCCCCATATAGGTCTTTGTTGACAAAATTTATTAGAACTAAATGACAAGTCTAACTAAATTTCTGCTTCACATCCTTTATAAATTTCATTCCAAAAATGCCCTTCATTCACAAAATATGAAATACGCACCAAGTAATATTTAAATTGCATTTATCATTTTTTTATTCTTTATTTAAGATATTCACTTTTGGATCTAACATTTTTTTTATTATTTTTTTTACGTAGAAGAACATTATGTTACATTTTTTTTTTTTTTTTTTTTTCATTTTCGTATTTTTTCACTATTATAGAAATATATCTTTTTCTACATAATATTGAAAATTATAAATTTAAAAAAAAAAAAAATCGGCCATAGACATCTATAGACACCCATAGGATACCATAGAAAACCATAGTAATCCGTAGACATCTCTGACCCCATATTCTTGAAACCCTAACTCCTCCTTTGAACCCTAGCCGTGAGACACTCATAGTAACTCATAGACAACTGCAGAAATTAAATCGAAAAATTTTGAATCTTCCAAACCAAACCCTAGATCCACCCTCCAAACCCTAGATCTGTGACGACAAGGTCACCCACTCCCATCCATGCCACCATCGCCAACCCCACACACACCGCCATCGCCTACCCCAGCATCACCGCACCACCGGCATCATCCTCGAACCTCGAGCGTCGCCGTTGGGACAACAACCCAACGCCGCGCCACCACAACGCCTCCTCCCACCGTTGTAGCTTTCTTACCGTCATAGTTGTTTTCTATATGCAGCCGCCTCCACCGCCGTGGTCGTCGCCATAGCCACCACCTTCCTCAATCATGGAGTGGTGGCGAGAGACAGAGTGAGATTGAGCGAGAGACAGCGGGAGAACTAACGGACTAACAGTATCGGTCATGTTCGGTTGGTAAAATTAACAAACTCAAAGAATAAAAAAATATGATTATTAATGGGTCGGATCGATTAATTGCCAATCTTTTATCAACTCGTCTCAACCAATCAATTTTAACCAAAACTCAAAATCAGCTCGACTTTTGTGGATCGGGTAATAGTCGGTTACGTTACAAACTCATATCTTTTAAAACTAACGCTACCAATGTTTGTGAAATATCAACATTAATAGTTACTCTAAATAAACATAGAGCATGTGTTCTACTTTTCAATGCAAAGCAACTATTAAAAAATCGCATCATAAAAAACATGATCGATGGGGTATTATTGGCCAGCCGACTTTTCATTCAAAATTCCACCAAGTAACTACCCAAACAACCAAAAAGTTTTACACAGACGAGTCGGTTGGTATTATCAGCTCGTTCAGAATATATGAATCGGGTAAAACCTACCTAGCAATTAAAAAAGAAGAAAGTGAAATAAGTTCTTGAAAAGAGAGTTAAAAACCCAAAAAAGGGGACCCTATTGTCTAGATGTAAGGCAACAAGAATTAGTAAACCAATGGCTTGGCTTAATGTTTTTTCCATTACACCATAAATTCACATTGCCCGAAAACACCCGTGGTCTCTTCCTTGCCCCCACAACCCCACATGCCCTTGTTTTTCTTTTTTTTTCTTTTTTTTTTTAAATTAATTTATTAAAAAAATAAAAAAATAAAAAAAATAAAAGCAAATTACAGCCACACCTAAGGCCAAATTACGAAAAAATCCCTTTTGATTAGGTAATTACAGCCACCCCTCTTTTTAAATATTTTTACATAAAATTTATGTAAATTCGGTTATTTGCCGAACCAAATCGTATATTTAGTTCGGTAAATGGTATGAAATGCTGGCGTACCGAATTAACATTCCTAAATTTACCTCTGAATGAGTTTTTTTGTAAGATAATACATAATTGAGGCGGTGGCTGTAATTACTCAAACACGAGGGGGTTTTCATAATTTAACCATAACTCAGGGGGTTGGCCTTAATTTGCCCAAAAAATGAAATTCTCCAACTATTTAATCTTCAAAAAAACCCACCACTTTATTTAAATACCACACTCCCACCCTCTCTTTCCTTTCTCTCCACACACACCCTTCTATTTTGTACTACTCTCTCTCTAGAAAAAAAGAAAAATATTTGATCATCAAGAAAATTTCACACACTACACACACTAAACTTTAAGATGGCTATTAGAAAATACAGCGGCGGCAAACTGTCGCAGAAGGCAATGATAAAGCAGATTATGAAGCGGTGCTCGAGTTTAGGCAAGAAGAACGGCGGCGGCGGATACGACGACGGCGGCAGCGAACAAGGGCTGCCGGTGGATGTACCGAAGGGGCACTTCGTGGTGTATGTGGGCGAGAATCGGACCAGATACATCGTGCCGATATCAATCTTGAACATGCCGGAGTTCTTGAGCCTGCTCCGGCGAGCGGAGGAGGAGTTTGGGTTCGATCACGATATGGGACTCACTATTCCTTGCGATGAAGAGATTTTTCAGTCTCTTACATCAATGCTCAAGATGTAATAATTAATTAATTATTATTAATATTTTACTTTTAAATTATTCCTTTTTTGGGATTAATTTTTTTTTTTTTAAATTTAATGGCTGACTAGTGAGAAACCCATATGGTGGTTGATGATATTCGGAAGTGGGTTTTTTTTTTTTTTTTTTTTTTTTTTTTGGGTATTTATGTAAATTTTTTAATTAGGGGGGGAGAAAATTAAGAGTTTGATTTTTCCTTGCAGTGGTGGTTAGTTGGTTGTAATTAGAGAAATTATTACAACCTTAATTATTGTATGCCCTGTGAGAGAGCTTCATGATGATATTATTATATATGATCAAAGGTATGATTGATTTTTCGTCTTATTTCAAAGTATATATATCGCATTGTTACTTACTCGTTGATTTCAAATTATCTGTCTCTTTAGAATTCTAATTATTTATTTTATGACATAATCCTTATTATTACTAAACTCTTTAAAACGGTCCTCTTAAATACTTTTAAAGAAAAAATAAATTCTTTTTAGCAGCTTGTAAGCTTAGTCAAACATCCTCTATAGAATAACACCACAAGCCGAACATTGTGTTATTGTACATGTTTTTATAAAATTCAAATCTTACATGGGGTCGGAATTAAATACAAAATAGGAGATACATAGAATTTAAATTATTGATCTCACTTGTAGTTATTAAATTATTGATCTCACTTGTAGTTAAAACATGCAAGGTTATAAATTAATTAATTAGGTAGATAACAACAAATTAAAATCTTAATGGTCTGTATAATGGTGTTCATGTTTAATTACTTATGATTTAATTAAATAATTGGACCACATTGAGAGAGAACTTAATTAGAAAGAAACAAGACAGGAGAAAAATAAAAATAAAAGAGAGATAGTTTCATACGTTAAGTTGTCAACTTTGTTGCATTTATTTTCCCATGTGATGTGCTATACAATTGCCTTTTGATCTTCTTATAAGAATGAAATTGTCATTGTCATTTTCATATATATATATATTTTTTATAATTCGTTTATAAACGAATTTAGCACGATGCCGTTGAGTCAGAACGAGAATAAATTATTACTTAAGCAAGATTATTAATTTATCGGGGTTCTACTGTACTTGCATTTGACGCGTCTGAAATCATATTGTCTCGCACTAGACACCATTTATTATCACTACTAAAGACTTCCATAAAAATAGGTTCCACATTTCATGGCAGCCATTCATTTATCACTACACTTTCACAAAAATAGATTTCCACATGATAACATGGCAGGCACCGAAAATGTGTCTCCGTACCGTAAATTCAATTAATTCGTCAAACCTATATTTGTATGCGCATTAACGGAGCCAAAATTTTAAGTTTAGGGGGGCTGGATGAACTAAAAAAAATCTAAGTGGTATAGTTATTGATATTATACACAATTTGTTTTACATTTCGATATAAAATAATAGAGTTTTGAGAAATGTTTGGGGGGCCATGGCCCCCCGACCACGTGCCAGTATGTGGTGACCAATTAAGATGGCATACCCTTGTGCATAGATGTGTAAGGTTAGTGCAATAATTTGAAAATCGGTGAAGACATGTTCCGCAATTTAATTCGACGAGAATACGTGTGTGTTAAAAAAAAAAGTTCAACGTATCTGTTATTTTCGAAATAATTGGTGATGTGAATAAGAATTCAAATTAGAGTACTTAGGTGAAAATTGAAATATTGTGATATAGGCCGGCCTTTAGATGAAGTTTCATGAGAGTAAAGGCAATTAAATAGTGGCCGGCCTACTATGGAATTACTTGAAAATGATTTACACTATTAATTTTCACTTAAGAACTCGTTTGGTTGCCAAATTAAGATTAATCAGGATAAAATTAAATAATGTAATGAAATCCAATTATATTATTGGACATTTCTATGATCCAATAAATAGACACATTTTATGACATCTTGGTTCAAAATGTGGAGCTCGAATGGGGTAAAACCGATACAAATCGTAGAATATTCCACATTATTTAGAAGATTCTACTAAATTTGACACCGCAATGGTGAACGTGTAAGAAGATTCATAATTGAGTGGGTGGTAGCAATTACCCAAACATGAAGATTTTTTTCGCAATTTACCCTTACCTCAGGGGGTTTGCCGTAATTTACCCAATATTATTATTACTCCGATATACATTTTATCGGGATGCCACTAAAGGGGGCAAAAATAAAATAAAATAAAATAAATAAATAAAATAGAATGGTCCATGAAATTACAGAGGCACAAATAAATATGTTTTGGCCTTAGATTTTTGCAGTGAAATTATGTTGTTAAGAAGGATGTGTTACAGAGTTCCCAGTCCAGGTATTTATGGTGGCTAAGATTTACTGTAATAACTGAATCTATACTCCCATCTTTCATTCTATCTTCTATTTATTTATTTATTTACCAATTTTAAATATATTTAATTACATGATGGTGCATTTTATACTATTTATTAAGGTGGTCCTTTTTCTTTTCCTTTTTTGTTTTTTTGGCTCTGGATTATCATCAGTGGGCCAAAATTCATCCGTACTGACCGGACATTCATGACCGCTAGATATTAAAATTAAAAAAATAAATAAATAATTTCAAAAACTAGTAAATAAAGCCTTCAAATATCTCGAAGCAACAAATAAGAGATAACCTATTGGTTATAAACTACACATCTTTTCAAGAATAAATATTTATTATGAGAGACAATATATATATATATATATATATATATATATATATATATATATATATATATATATATATATATAAAATAACGAGCAAATTGCAGCCACCCCTTGCAGTAAAACTCAAATTATGAAAAAGTCTCTCATATTTGGATAATTACAGTCACTCTCCTGAACTATGTATTGTCTTACGAAAAAATCCCTTATTCAGTTGGTAAATTTGACATCTTAAGAATGAACGTGCAAGACAATAAATAATTGCAGGAGTTACTGTAATTATCCAAACACGAGGGATTTTTTTTTCGTAATTTGAGGCTATTGGTGGCTGTAATTTTATCTTGCTCGAAACCCCATTCCGTGTTAATATTTAACATCGTAATTATTGGATGGAATTTCATGTTCATTTGTTTAAAAAATACTTTTATTTTTTAGGATAAAATTCATTTTCATTCATGAGGTTTAACATCAAAATCAAATTCATCCCTCAATTTCTAATTTTATTCAATGTCATCCTCCAAAACCAAATTTCACAGCCAAAATTACTAACCTATTTCGCCGATTCAAATTACATTTCTTTTAATTTTAAAATATATTTTTTAATCCACCACTATTATAAAAAGAAAAAAAAACATTATTTAATATTTAATAAAATATGTTATTTAATATTATCCAAATAATGTATAGATATATTTTAAAGTTACAAATATTTAATAAACTCCAAATAACGGCTTATAATACGCAATTATTTATTTATTTTTAATTTAATTTATTTTATAAATAGGTGAGGACGTGAGGTAGTTGATTATATTCTCACCTGAAACTATAAAATATGAAGATAAGTAATCTACTCGTAGAAGATAATATATTTAAATTAAATTCCTATTGTTCATAATCATACATTCACACATGTTGATACTTCAAAAAGAATTATTTTGTTATTTAATTTCAAGATTATCTGATTCGAACCATGATATGTTAGTTTATACCTCTTACATTGTCCGTGTACAAACATTATATTCCTATAATTGTACTGTTAGTACTTCTCCGATTTATTCTATGATGTACTCTATCGAAGTATATCGAAATATATTTTACTGTACACGTGTATAAATTCATACATCTTTTATATACATTTATATCAATATATATTTGACTTTTGTTTAAATCAATAGTAAAAATTAGGGTTGTGCATGGATGAGGTCGATTATCAGCCAATTATCTATCTGACTTGATCACCCGATTTTGCTGAATATTAAAAATCATTACCGGCCCGACCAGGGTAATTAATCAATGGATCGGTGGTGTTATTATCAACCATCTATTTATAAACAAAAAAATTGGCAAAAAAATTATTGATAAAAACTATTTTATTCCCCTGAAGTAATGTTCCAAATCTTCTACTATGCTTATCTTGTTTGTATATGTAATTATTTTCCTAATTACTGTTTTTTTTTTTTTAATTTATGAAGAAGACATGTGTGGGTGGTCACGCAAGTATTAGTTAGTAGCAATTTTAATTTCATTTTAAATGTATGATTTTATATAAAAGTAATAAATAAATCTGCAACATGTCACATAGATACATTAAATCTATTTCAATCACATTAATTCATAATCAAAATAGGTTTGCTAGTTATCTTGATTTATAGGGTTTCGTTTTGATTGGAAAAATAATTGGGTTTGTTCTTTATGTCTTTTCAATGTTTTTGTGTTCCACCCTATTATTAATTGTGGTAACAAAATAAGATCATGTCTCCAATTAAATGTTACTATCTTATTTATTTAGCAAATTTAATAAAATATTTAATTTAAGAAACCAAATATATCATTAAGTAAACAATTATTTAGTCCGTAGGAAATTAATCCAAAATTCATTTATTCCAAACCAAACGAGAAGGAACCATTAGTGAAAAAACATAAAGTTTTAATCAATAATTAATTTGACACCCACAATTAGCATAGATTATTTTTAACAGATGTTAAAATATTATCTCAAATATCAAATAAATTGTCGCAATTTTGTGACTTACAATAGAGTTGTTGTAAGGAAAACAAAAGACAAAACAAATGCATATCAATGATGTTGCATGTTAGGTAGGTTATGCTGTTATAGCACATGAACAAACAGTTGATTTAGTTGCTTAATTTACGGAGTGTGGGCTTAGATCAAATAATGTCAATAAAATATTTATTTTAATTAATTATTGGACTTATGTGAAAGAATTTAATTATTCTTGTTTTGACATTTTTTAGATAAAATATTAGTTTAGTAGGTTGTGTCCTAAGCTAAGGTAAAATTGTTATAGTAATACTCACTTTATTTTTCGGTGCCATGTTATTGGTTACTTATCTTGAAAGGCATTTTGTTCAATAATTAAGTCATGTTTTTCTTAATTAAGTAGTTGATATAATTGAGAGGATAAGAGTTTAAATTAATATACTATGCTGTCTGTGTAATTGAATTATTAATTGACTGTAGTTGATTAAAATGTTAAATTGTATAATATACCTAATAATAATAAAATTGACTATAAAATAAATACAGTTGCAGTGTTAATCGACTATAGTCGATTAAGTAAACTGTCACATAACAATACTAAAATCGATGTAAGAAAAATTGGATTTTAGACGGATGGGAGAAGCTTTGGCTGCAGCGCGCGATGTGTTGGTCGGGGCCGTAGATGAGAAAGTTGTCGGTTTATGAGAGGATGATTGTTTCAATTCGGGAGGTGGAGGTGTTTGATGTTCAGACAGTGGTGCATCGGCGGCGGTGGAGATGTTTTGATGTCCAGACTCCTCGACAACAATGAAGGTGTTTTGATGTCCAGACGGTGAAATCGAAGAGCCCCTAATTAATAGCTCTATTGCAAAATATGAAATTGGGGTTACAGACAAACTGGAGCCAGTTATGCTGGGAGTGTGGGCTTGTTTGTAGGGCATGCATGTTGGGATTTTCAATATATATAACTAGTTGTAAGAAAATGTACAAAGAAAAAAAAAATGAATATTTATTTTTTCACCTAGATTTTTTTTGTAAGCTATTGTCCAACGCAGATTTCAAAAATTCCAACTAATATTTAATTTCTTGATCTCTCAATTGATCTGTCCCAAGTCAATTTTGTCCCACAAGGACAAAATCTATTTAATTTGGTAATGATGAAACAATATATATGTTCCTCATTTAATCTTGAGTTCTGGATTTTCTGAAATTTTATTTTATTTCTATCTTGTCGTTTTTTGGACCCTGTTCAATATCCATCATTTGAAATAATCGGTAATTATATAAAAATATCGTATAAATGTTTGTTCTATGTCACACTCAGACGAATTTCACTGAATTATATATGTATATTCCAGTAGATAGTATGACTATGAGCAAATTAAAGATGAAAATTTATTCGGTGAAGTTTAGCGTTTTGATATTAGCTGACACTTAACTCATTTGACCGTTGACTTTGTCAATATTTTATTTTCACTCCTGATTCGAACGAACACTGAATAAACTATATTTTCTTATAGCGAGGTTAGATTTAATTATACATATACTACTACTCGTATTTTAAAAAATTAAATAAACCTCCTTCAATGGAGGTATATTTTTTTTTTTTATATATAAAATATATTTTATCATTTATTTTATACAAGACTAAGATTTTGGGCCTATCATAATTAATAGGGTAAATTACAAATACCCCCCCTGAGGTATGGTCAAATTACAAAAAAACCCCTCTTGTTTGGATAATTACATCTACCCGCAACTATGATTTTTTCTTACACCTCCACCCTTATGGTGCCAAATTCAACATAATCATCTAGATTCCGTGAAATGTGCTCTAGTTTGTACTCGTTTTGTGTAAAAATACAGTTTCCGATGCACCACAAACTGATATATACAAGCTAAAAATCACATATTATGATCATCTTGCTTCATAATGTAGAGTTTGAATGGGATAAAACGAATACAAAAGTGATAATATTCCATATAATCTCGAAGATTCCACTAAATTTGAGGAGTTGAGGGGGTGGTTGTAATTATCCAAACAAGAGGGGTGTTTTTGTAATTTAACCATACCTAGGGGGGTGTTTGTAATTTACCCTAATTAATATATACGTTCATTGTAAAATTAATATTTTGTAAAATATTATTTATTTATCTTTGAAGACCCTAATTTTTTTTATGTATTTATTCATGCCATGCAACTGAAGAATAAAAATCCAGTATTTATTTTATTTTATTTATTTCAACAGAATCCGTAATGTGGGCCTAAATTAGATTAGTGAAGTTAAGTATCTGCATTAAGCAAATGGGGTTAAGCAAAAAGTCAAGAAAGTCAACATCAAAGACCACCCAATAATAATAAAAGTATAGGTGGTACGGTACTGTACAAGTGGTTGTTCCGTTTGAGGCGTAGGCCCGTCGAATTACAACCGTTAAAACTAGAAACAAAGACCCACAAATGATGGCAAAGAAGGAGCTGTTATGGAGGGAAGGAAATCTGGTTGGTGGTCCACATTGTACAATGGTGGGGATGAGCTTCACGTGATTATTCATCCTCTACCTCGTCGATAAAATCATGAAATCGAAGGCCACGTGGGCCATTTCTCACATGGGCATGGCCCGGATGAATAGATATTTTTTATTTTTATTTTTATTTTATTTTTCCTTTGTACAATTTAGAATGGCAATTAGAGAGAAAAATTATCTCCGAATTAATGTTCTCTATGTACGACGAGAATTGTTGAAGAAAGTCGCCGGAAATTGTCCACTGACAACCAGACCCATCCCAAGAAAACAAGATTTCGACTTCCAAATATTCCAATCGATTGCAAAATGTTTTATATGATTATATATTGGAACGTAACTTTTTAGATTTTGTTTTATGCTAATTTAGTTAATGTTTATGTGTATTCACTTGTTTTCGTGCTACTTATGTTGAAAAAAAAAATTATATATAAAATAGGACGGATGCCCACGAACCCCCGTAATATTTCTTACCTCGTTGGTGGCTCATTAGCCAAATAACACAATTGTTTTCTTGTCATTTCAATTTTATTTTTTCATTCACTACAGTTAAACTTCTATAAATTAATACATTCACGACTAGTAAAATTCTATTAATGTAGCGAAATGTTAAATTATCGAACTCATAAGTTAGTATATTTACACAGAGTCGGGACCAAAAGAAATTATTATTTAAGCAAGGTTATTAATTTATCGAGATTCTTCTGTATTTCTTGCATTGTAATTGCCGCATGATCACAATTGAATTTTGAGTATACTAGATTTTACAGTGACCTTAATCTAATGGTTATGTGAATATCTACAAAATTAAGACAAACTAAAGAGAAAACTAACAAACAAATCAATTTAATTTAAAACAAATTACAACAGACCAAAAAATGAATCCAAGAAAATAGGTACACGATCATGGTCCCATTGTGTAGCACATAAAATTAACATCTTAACAAACAACCTCTGAACTGAAACATCCTAATCCAAAACAAAGGTTTCGAATCAAAACAATCGGTAGTCGATCTCTTTGCCATGTGAATCGAAAAAGGGAAAATCGACCGTTCGATGCACCACTTTCGAAAAGAACCCTCTCGAATCTAACACCAAATTACAAGTATGACAAAAGTTGATAAAAAGTTTCTTCGTCTTTATTTACAGGGAGAGAAAGAAAAAAAACAAACTTCGATTTTGCTTCAGCTAGATAGATATGTAATCTTCTCGTATTATGATAGTTGAAATGCAGGGCGATATTCGTTACTCGTTAATTTTTCCTTTTGAGGAAAAGAATCTGCTGAATCCACGACCATGTTTCTCCGGTGTGGGTGTAGAAGAAGAGGAAGAAGAGGAGCCCGATTTCGACGGGCGGTGGTGATTCGGATACTTTGACCCGACGGGCGATCTCAGCAAATTGTTTGGATCCGAATCTGACGGACTAAACGGGGCGGTGAAGAGATCCAACGGGGATTCCGACCCGGCCCTATCCAAATGGAAAGAAGTGACCGTGTCCATTTCAGATGGATCAATGTCTCGTAAATTTGTGCCGCTTATGGTTGGTTCTTGTTCGGCCGAGGCTTCGATTTTTTGACTCCTTGTGCTATTTGGAGAGCTTGCGGTGTCTGTGTGGGGGCGTAGAGAGTTCAATTGCTTACCGAGAAGAAATATGGTTTCTTGACACTCGGCTAGCTTTTCGGCTGCAGCTGCCAAATCTTTCTCCTGATAAAGGAATTTAAGTATTAGATATTCGTGCCAACAAAAATCAACAATGCGATCATTTCAAGATTAAAATAAAATAAATTCAATTGCCAAAACGCGGAAGCAAATTTCTGCTGGAAGTTCTAAAACCGTGAGTTGCAAGTTATCGGACTCGATTCAAAACACAATCGCCGTCAGAGTGGACATGCAAATTCCGTTAAAAAAAATTGCTGACGAATATAACCAAGATACTATAAGATAAGACTCACCTGGCTAGGTTTGTCGTCAATATCTGCTGTTGTAATTTTATCAATCCTGTCATGGTAAGATCAATACGAGCATACTCAGATAAGAGATAAATAAAATATTTGTTTTTAATAACATTATCTAGTACCCAAGCAACAAAACCGCATATATATATTTGAATCTAGCGAAGAAATTTGGATACGCAGAAACCGAGAAACATTTCCTACCTTTCAAGCTGCTCTTGAAGATCGTTGCATCTGTTGGTTGCCTCTTGGTGACTTCTTCTCTCCTCCTGGAGCTCACTGTCCAAATTTTGGATTTTCCCTTTGAGAAGATTTACTTCGGTTTGCAATTCCTCGGCCCTCGTCTCGAGTGACCTGTACGATTCCGCCATGCACTTGAGCTGTGTTTCGGCCAAGCTGTTTGACTTCTGAGCTGATGTTAATTCCGACTTAACCTCAGCGAGAAGCTGCTCTGTTACCAGTAACTGAGACTTCGTGTTCTCAAAGTTTTCCATGCATCTAGCAAGATCGACTGCGAGGTTATCCTTGTCCATTTTCAATTCTTCAAACTCCTCGAACGAACATTTCCAAGAAGTTGCTGTTGATTCAGAGATTGGGACAAGATTCCCGTCATTTGGAATATCAGGATCAGATGCAGAATCGGAGAAGTGTGCACAACCAATGGGGGGGTACCTCTCTCCTAATGAATCCACAACAGCCTTGTTCTCTGGTAGTGCGATTTTGTCAATGCAATCAGAACTACCAGTTTCCACTTCAGAACTTTTAAATCCGAGGACATTGAAGTGCAGCTCACTTGCTTTGGTTAATACGTGAGAAACGTCGAGAAGATAATCGATTAGATTAATATCCCGGGGTAAAGGTTCGATATATTTGGCAGAGAACATGTTGAGGTTTTGGTTTAGTCCATCTTCATCGGGAGTTGCTGCTGGGAGAGAGCTAACTTCTTTACCAAGAATCGTTATAAAGTCGTAAATCTGAGAAATGGCGGTTTCTAATTTTTGATTGGTGGTTTCCACAGTGTTGGCCACCCCATTTGCCGAGTGTTGATGCAGAGTTTCGCGCATATCCTCCATAACACATCTAATGTCATCTGTAACTTTTTCCATGTCTTTCTCATTAGACAACGACTCGAGCACTCTGGATATTTCCGATTGGAGTTTCACAAAGACGAGTGGGTCTGCTTGCAGTTGATGGTTTGCTAAAGTCACACAGTGGTCATCTGATTGGGAGTCTGTGTGGACGGTGACTTCGACTGAAACTTCGTCTTTTACGAGTTCAGACTCTGCATTACTCGAAACTGTTCCGTTCGACAGGTATGCCAGCTTCTCCATCTCCAGAAAATCATCCATAAGGTCCAAACGATTCGTGTTTTCAGACTTGTGTGGACTGTCGATGTTCCTTTCCTTCTTGAAATGGGAGTGCTCAGACATCAATCCAGTACCCGACGAACCAGCACAGCTTACACTGTCTTCATTTCCATCTTCAGACATAGAGGTGAAACTTGCAGCTTTCTTACAAGAGAAACCTTCGGCGGAGACGTGAGTACTAGATTTCAAAGGACTTCCCATTTCACCATTAGCTTGCAGTTGTGCTTCTAAACTGTGAAGCTTGCTTGCCGTCTGGGCAGAGAAACTTCTAGAAGCTTGCAGTTCGCTGTTACGCTTTGCCAAGGCTTCCTTCAACATCTTCGTTTCTTCCTCCATTGCTAGTAAGCGTTCCGTGAGCAACTCGTTCTCTTTAAGGTACTTATGTGCATTGTCAATCGAAAATTCAGACAAGTGTGGAGAAGTAGGAGGCTTCACTGGAGACCTCCTCAGACGAGAATCTCCATAGTCTCTGCCCAAGCTCTCGACTTCAAGTTTCATCTGTGCTAGTGCAGCGGGACCCGGCAATTTCTTCCGAACGAGGCCTCGTAATCTTTGACACTCTGCTTCAAGCTTCGCGATTTTCTTCACTCCTTCAAGATGCTGCTTGTTTGCCACGTCAGCGGAGCGAACGCTCATGTTCTTCTCCTCGTTGCGAATTTCTAACTCCTTCCTAGCAATGTGGACCTCGTATTTGAGTGAATTCACGTCTTTTTCGTAGGAGTCGATGTTGCTCTTCAAACGCTCGATCTCAGCCATAGCTTCTGATTTCTCTTCGCTTAGCTGGATCAGCATGTTGGAGCGGTCCTGCAAAGATCTCGACAGTGCAGAATTGTCGGAAGCACACCTCATTAGCTCTTGGTCCATTTTATCTATTCTGGATTCAAATTCTAGCTTCATCTTATCGAACAGCTTTGCTTTGTTGAGGACAACTTCGTGCAATTTATGTTCGTGTTCTTCCTTCAAATTCCGTATCTGCCTCATGCATTCCTTGAGAGCACCATCCAAATGTGCCGCCCGATCTTCGGCGGTAAGCTTTAGCAGCGTGACGGATTCGAGAGTATTTTTCAGTGCTGCAGCTTCCGCCTCAGCCTTCTCCCAACCTGTGCAAAAAAACAAAATCCGGCAAATAAGTTCCATAATCTTCAATTCGAATGAACAAATTAACGCTGTATTAAATTAGTCGAAACCTGAAACAGCTTCTTCAGCAACTTTGGCGTGCTGTTTGACCAGATTTTCTTTGTTGGTCATTTCGGAATCGGCTTCCGATAACTTTTCATTCAGTTCTTTTACTTCATCCTCCAATGACTGCACTTGGTCTTCATAGGACTTCACTTGATCCTCCAATCCAGTGAGATGCGTGTACGATTCCATAGAAATTTGAACATACTTCGGCTTTTTGTTAGTTTCTTGCTTCACCTACAGGAATTACACAGCAAATCAATACTCAAAGGGCATAAATGGGAAAAGCGGCGAGTAAGAGAAGAGAGAACGCCGTATGATCAAATTAAGAGAGGCGATTATGATAATACGAACGAACCTTTTCCGCTTGAGGAGTTGCACCCGTGTCTGAAGCAGCTGCAGAAGAATCTGATAGTGTGGCAGCTACTTTCTCAGCTGCTTGCTTATCAGACGATTTTTTCTTCCAAGGCCAACTCCTCTTATCCATTTTAGGCTGTTGATATAAAACAAGTTATGAAAAACACGACTAAAAGTAGACTTCGTACAGAAGTAACATTAATTCAACAGCAAAGAAGCTTCCATTAATCCATTGATGCAGAAAAATGACAGAAGATAACGATCTCCGATCTTTGATATAAAAACAGCATTTTATTTTTTATTTTTTGGGTTGTAAAAAGATTTGTTGGATTAAAAAAATATACAAATATGAGATATAAAAACATGACATATTCAAGTCAAACCTTAAATACAGACATTCCAGATCATAAGATTAAGTATCATGTGCATAGCTGGATGTTCAGACATACAAACATGAGATAATTCGAGTCAAATCTGCGATGCAGATTTTGCATTACAAAGATGATGATTATTTTAAAGGCATGCAAGTGCAACTACCATGGATATTTAAAAATACGCCAACGAGGATAAAGAAAAGGATAGGCTAACCATAAACAATCAAAATATACCATAAGCATGACATTCCCATAACCCAACTAATATACAAAAATAAAATCGATCGACCAGAAAAAGTCTTTTTGTAAAACAAATTGGTTTAAACTAGCACATCACTCCAAACAATATCTCGTTTAAATTAAGTAATTGACAAATCCAAGCAATAATTCGACAATAGGCTTTTTATCATAATAAGGAATTCAAAGGTTTAAAATTCCGTGTTATCGAACAATTACATAACTACGAATACTCCGCAAACCGTTTAACTTCTGAATTTTTAAACAAAAATTAAAAAAAAAAATCAATATACCAGAACAATATCTGCATCCGAATTGAACTAATCAGTTCATAAAACATCTGGATTCATTATTAAGCTAGAACTGACATTGACAACTCAGAACAAAAATCTCTGTTCTAATTACTGAAATAAATTATAAAAAATAAATGACAATTAGCATTTTGCAACACATTAAACAGATGATGCAAAACCTCTGAAACCGGATAAAAGCTCCGGAAATCCTTGAATGAAATCAAAGTTGGGGGATCCGCCCAAACACAAAATAAATCCAGAAGCAAAGTGAAATACAAAATGTGGGAGAGAAACAGCAAATTAAATTAAAAAAACAGAGAAGTGAACGGAATAAAATATATATATATATATATATATATATATATATATATATATATATATATATATATATATATATTTATATATATATATATATAGCTCCCAAAGTTTTCTGAAGCATGGAAGAGTAAGAGATTCTTAATAAAAACAATTAAAAAAATAAATAAAAAATAATAATAATAAAAAAATTGCTTTCGGAACACGGAAAACGAAGCACCACCGGTGAAAAAAAAGTCTTCAATCAAACGCTTACTCCAGAAAAAAAAAATCAAATAAAATCAAATGCAGGAGAAGATCAATCAAACTACAAGCGCACACACAGTAACACACACACACAAGGTGCTGCAAATTAAAAAAAAAATAGTGTCGAGTACTCACCAGCAGCAATGCAGTGAAATTATGATTCAATTAGAAGAAAAACAAAATAGGATCTGAGGTGTAAAATGAAGTTAATTAGCAGAGTTAATCAGGTCCTTTTTCCCTCTCTTCTATTCTGTCAGACAGAGGAACAAAAAAAATGGTGGTGGTGGTGGTGGTGGGAGTGGTGGTGGAGTGGTGGTGGGTGGGTGGGTGGTGGGGGCGGGAGAGGGGGGTGAAAGTGTTTCTGCGTTAGGTGTCACTTTAAAAGGCAAGAAGACCTTGGGAAAGCTCCAAAACATCACCCCTTTTTTTAAATTTTTTTTTTTAATTTCGAGAAGAGGCTTAATTTTGGGGAAATTAATATTTAATTCAAAAAAAATTGTTTAGATTTGATTTAATTCAAATTTTCCTGAATGGAAGCAGATGGAGTGTATTTATTATGTTTAATTGTTTATAATATATGTGGTAATTGTGATATACCGTGGATTTGCGTTGTCGGGAATGACTGAATTGCCCCTGGTTAAATGATGTATTGACAAGTGGGGGGTGGCAGAATGGAAAATAATGAGCTGTATTTTAGATTTTGGGTGGGTGTGGGGGCCCACCCCCCCGGTTCCAGCTCATAATTTGGGCGTGGCGCGTCTGCGTCTTCACTTTTGGTTAGCATGTGCTGCCGCTGTATCTGATTCCTTTTTCCGAGTTTTTCAGATTTTTTTTTTTTTTTTTCCATATGTGAAAAGGGCGCCCCAGTCATTATCTGACCTTTTTCACTTTCAATTTTTTTCCATTTGTATTGGATTATATAAATTAGATAAATAGATTCTATTTTTAATTTTCAACAGTCAAAATGACCGTTTAAATATGTTTTTTTTTTTAAATAATTAGAATGTACTTAATAATCAAGATCACATTATATAGTTCTCTCTTAATTATATAGTTTTTTTTTTATTGAAAAATAAAAGGTTATAATTCCGAGGGTAGATATGATATAGTACTGTTTCTCCTGAGGCATCCTATGTTACTTCCAATCCGTGTGGTAATAAAATAATTGTGACTTCTTTGGGAAAAGAAAATTAATTAGAATAATTGATGTTTATATATATATATATATATATATATATATATATATATATATTATGTAACTCTACGTAACATAAAGTCTGAATCTATTTTAGAATACAGTGCGTAATACTAAAATTCAAAAAAAATTAATAAATACTAAACTAAATTTTCGATCCGTTATTTGACAAGTACTGGATTTTCGATTCGATCTGTTTACCGATAGACTGAACACCCCTAGTTTGGATGAATACTCTTCTTACATATATTCATAGGAAAATGGTCAAAATATTTAGTCATGAGCAGACAAACAAACATGTGCATTGGAGAATACAATAGCAATGTAAGTAAGTCTGCATAGCATATAGTCTGAATCTACTCTTGAATTTGTGTATATACATATATGTTTATATTGGATGTATATATGTAAATTACAATGTAAAAATAAAAATAAAAATAAAATAAAATAAAAAAGGAAAATGAGAGTATTCCAAATTGGGTAATAATATGATTGGGCAAGGATTAGATACGCTGTAGCGGAATGTAATTTACGGGGAAGAGATCCATAGATTGGAATTGGACCACCAAATTTAATTTTGTGACAATAAATATTGATGGGCAATTAAATTGCATTTTGGGGGTGATGGCCTATATATAGCAACTGTGTCTATGACTTCCATCAATTTTCAATTTTTCATTAGATTCTCTTATTTTCTGTGGTCATCAATTCAAAATAAAAATTAAAATTTCCATTTTCTTTTATGCAAAGTGTACAGTGTCTAGTAAAAAAAATGATATGTTAAACTTTTGGGTAAATTACGGTCATCCAGGTGTATTGTTAAATTAAAAAAAAATCTATATTTTTTTGTAACTACAGTCACCTACTACTTTTAAATATTTTTACATAAAATTTATGTAATTCGGTTATTTACCGAACCAAATCGTATATTTAGTGCGGTAAACGGTATGAAATGTTGGCGTACTAAAATTTCGGTTCGGTTTTACTGAATTAACATCCCAAAATTTGATTTGTTCGACCCTACAGCTAGGGGTGTAAACGAGCCGAGCTCGCCTCTTTTGGCTCGCTTGAGCTCGAGCTCGAGTTTATTTTGTCGAGCTCGAGCTCGAGCTCGTCGAGCTCCTCTTTTTTTGGCTCGAGCTCGAGCTCGTGTCAATTTTGTCGAGCTCGAGCTCGAGCCCATTGTCTTTTTTTTTTTTAAATATTTTTTTAATTATTATTTTATTATTAAAAATTATTTAAAAAAATAAAAAATAAAAACTAAATTGTAATTATATATATTTTTAATATTTGTATTTATTTCTATAATATTTTACATTATTATACATTATTTAAATAAAAATAACATATAAAAAAAAATAATAATAAATCCGGCTCGCGAGCTCATGAACAACTGAAAACCGGCTCGAGCTCGGCTCGTCAGAAAGCTCGAGCTCGAAAATCTCGAGTCCGAGTTCGAGCTTTTTACGAGCCGGCTCTTCGAGCTCACGAGTCGGCTCGGCTCGTTTACACCCCTACCTACAGCCGGTGATAAACACGGGGTGAGTCTTCTGCTGCCACGTGTCTCTTTTTTGTATTTAAAATATATTCACTGCTAGGGTTTACCTTTAGGGATTTTAGAAAAAAAAAAAAAGGACACGTGACAGCAGAAGACCCACCTGATGTTTATCATTGGGTGTAGGGTCGAACGAGCCCCAAAATTTACCTATGTAGGAGTTTTTTCGTAAAATAATACATAGTTGAAGGATAACTGTAATTAACCAAAATAGGAGGGGGTTTTCGTAATTTGACCATAGCTCAGGGTGCCCGTAATTTATCCTAAAATTTAATTTGACTTGGGAGTGGGTGCAGACATGCATCCTCATCCAATGTGGCGCTGATGTGGAAATAAATTAATACGTGGAAGCGTCCATCAGGGTTTTTGACATGTCAGCAGCCACGTCTGCAAATTTCGGGGGAAAATGATATCAATGGCTTACGGTTTTTTTTTTTTTTTTTTCTTTTTTTCCCTTTTCTTGAATTATAAAAAAATAATGTTAGAAAACCATTTTTTAAATTATTAATTAACTTGATAGTGATACAACAATGGAATTCTTACAACTTTTATTAATAAAATGATATATCTGATAAAATAATAAATAAATAAAATAAGAGAGTCCGAGAAGCCTGTAGCTAGACAGTAGTAGCTACATAGCCTACCTAAGACGTGGAACAGTAAATACTGTCAACCAGTCCACGTGGAATAATCTATTTCGATATCCTAGGTTTTTTTTTTTTAATCTTTATTTAGGGTCAACTCTTGCTAAACTTTTTACCATGTTTACCACTGTTTATTTGATCCTTTTCATTGCCTATTTCACCCTAGCCTAGGCAACTATATATTTTGGGGAAACTACAGATAAATCCCTAATCCAAAACTCAACACACAGATCAGTCCCTAGGTAGTTTTTCCCAAGCAATTCAGTCCCTATTCACGCGTCTGACATGCAGTTCAGTCCCTAATGTGAATTTTATATATTTTATTATATTCTCTCTCTTCTTTTTCACTCTCACCCTTTTCTCTCTCTTCTTTTTCTCTCTCTTCATCTTCTCTTTCTTTCTTCTCTTTCTTCTCTGTTTCTACTGCTCTCTTTCTTCTCTATTTCTTCTCTCTTTCTCTCCTCTGGTTTCCTCTTTTTCCGACGAAAAAATCCCTGTAAAACCCACCCACTCCACAATGGTTTCGAATCCCGGAAGGTTATTTTACTGTTGACCACACCATGGCTACTCCCATTGGTGTGAACCATTTGAAGTTGGGCAAACTTTTTCCAACTCAAATCGTGAAGAAAATGAAGCTACAAGTGCGTCGATGAACCAAGTCCATCAAGAAAGTGAAGTGAAGAATTGCAATTCTGAAGGTGGAGTAGTTCATAGTTTGATAGTGTTGAATCTAGTAATATTTGCAGTCTACATGTTATGTAAAACCTATGTACTGTTGTTTAATTAGTGAACATAAGAGTACAATGTATAAGCTGGTAAAGTTCGGGTTATTCGTGAATATAGTACGCTTTGTCCACCAAATAAGTACAATGTATAAGCTGGTAAAGTTCGGGTTATTCGTGAATATAGTACGCTTTGTTCACCAAATAAGTACAATGTATAAGCTGGTAAAGTTTGGGTTATTCGTGAATATAGTACGCTTTGTTCATCAACTAAGTACAATGAATACACATGTGAAGTACAAGTGATTCGTGACTATAGTACGATTTGTTCACTGATAAAGTATATGTTTGCCATTTATATAGTATTGTTACAGTCTATATATTATTGTCGGTCCAATGCATCCATATGATCGCATTTTAAGACACAACTCTTCATTTTAAGACTATTAAGAATGAATGGAGACACTGTGGGAGTTGATCAATATCGATTATGGTAACAATTGAAGAAAATATTAGTTTTACACTTGAGCATTGTAGACATGTATGAAATTCAACATATTTATGGGATCTTGTATTCCAAACGCAACAATAATTCTCACCTACCTTAAAATAATCATCTAAAACATAATTTATGCATCTCCAGTACTTATTGATCATTAAAGCGTCAATGAAATTGGTACAATGCAATTCATCAAAAAATATGGTACGCTTTGTTCATCAAGTAAGTACAATGAATACACTTGTGAAGTACAAGTGATTCGTGACTATAGTACGCTTTGTTCACTGATAAAGTATATGTTTGTCATTCATATAGTATTGTTACACTCTATTTATTATTGTCGGGCCAATGCATCCATATGATCGCATTTTAAGACACAACTCTTCAGTTTAAGACTATTAAGAATGAATGGAGACAATGTGGGAGTTGATCAATATCGATTATGGTAACAATTGAAGAAAATATTAGTTTTACACTTGAGCATTGTAGACTTGTATGAATATATTGTATAGTATATGAGTATCATGTATGAAATTCAACATATTTATGGGATCTTGTATTCCAAACGCAACAATAATTCTCACCTACCTTAAAATAACCATCGAAAACATAATTTATGCATCTCCCGTACTTATTGATCATTAAAGCGTCAATGAAATTGGTTCAATTCAATTCATCAAAAAATATGGTACGCTTTGATCATTGACTGCAATCTTCTTTTACATCAATTCCTGCAATTACATACACATAAAACTACAATTATAACAAATACAACGTACTATAAAGTTCCACATGTCAATACCATCCAAAGTTACTAGTAATACCATTCAAAGGCACTAGTAATACTATTATGGCATATGACTTATACTACAGGACCATCAAACATTATACTTCTATTACCATATGTCAATACCATCCAAAGTCACTAGTAATACCATTCAAAGGCACTAGTAATACTATTATGGCATATGACTTATACTACAGAAGCATCAAACATTATACTTCTAGTACCATATGTCAATACCATCTAAATGCTTTCGGGACAGTACTTCGAGTACCCTGTGTCAATACCATCTAAATGCATTATTAATACCATTACTGTCCATGACACATACTATAGAACCAGTACGAAAAATACAATAAGCCTCTTTCCCATATCCTATATGAAACCCTTGTTAAACCCTTTGGGGACATGCTAATGTCACCGAAAAATAATACCCATGAGGAAACTGTTACAAAATCATGAAATTCGACAACAAATAAATGATATTTGCAAACCCAAACAACAGAAAAACAGATATTGGAACCGATTTAATGATTAGGGAAAACACCGAATAAAGTCGAGGCATAATACCCATGAGAGGATATGTTCAAAATCATGCAATTCTACAACAAATAAACCTTTTTGCAAGCTTAAACAACACCCAAATGGGTCTGTTTCCAAGAAAATGAAAGAAAAAAAAAATCAAACCTTGTTGTTTACCCTGCTTCACCATTGTCGAGAAATGGGTTTGTTTATTTTTATTTTTCCTTTCGTTGTATAATTTTTCTGCGTTTTGTTGATTCTTCGTGCTTCGTTGTTTCTTCCTTCTTTGAAATGTAACGGGCAAAGAGCGTGTAACACAAACGGCGCGTTGGAGGTTGGAAATAAGTTATGTAAAATTAGTATAAAGTAAAGGGTATTTTAGTATTTGCACATTTTATTAGGGACTGAACTGCATGTTAGGCGCGTGAGTAGGGACTGAATTGCTTGGGGAAACTACCCAGGGACTGATCTGTGTGTTGAGTTTTGGATTAGGGATTTATCTGTAGTTTCCCCATATATTTTTTATTTTAATTTTTGTTTTAATTTTAAATATATTTTTTTTAAATCGAAATTGAAAGATTAATTATTGATTTATTATTA
The DNA here is from genome assembly GCF_056151865.1 of Erythranthe guttata. NCBI lineage: Eukaryota > Viridiplantae > Streptophyta > Magnoliopsida > Lamiales > Phrymaceae > Erythranthe > Erythranthe guttata. The sequence goes on from NC_142535.1 coordinate 15,904,959, forward strand.
TTATTTGGCAGCAGGTACATAATAAATACGGCAGTACGAAAGATTAATTAGTGAGGGTAAATAATGGTCCGGTTGGAGTGAGACCAATTAGCCAAAGATTAATTAGTGGAGCCTCTTTTAATTAATTACATTGCCAATTAGTGGAGCCCCCACACAGTATCTATTCACAAATCTCATTTTACAAATGAGATCAATATTTTTGTAGTTTTGGACACATATTTTTCTTTTAGTTTTAAATACTTTTTATTTTAAAAATTTCACTGAATTATTTACATATTACAGTTTTTTCTGTTTTTACTACTATTATCTCTTGGAGAGAGAATGAAAAAATAGCATCATCGAAATTCGAAATATATACAAGATTCTGATTTTTAATTTGAGTATATAAAAAATTTATACTTATAATATCAATATTATTATCATGTATTTTTTTTATATTATGGTTAAATAGAAAACCGGAGTATCCAATTTTGGCGAATTCCTATCCGAAAAAAAAAATCAATTTTTTTTATTCTAATTCTATTTTTTCCCATTCAATTTCTTATTTCCCAATTAAGTAGGCATTCTTCACACACCATTAATTAATTAAACCCTAAATTGGATTAAGAATAAAACCAATTAGGCTCTGTTTGGTTAAAGCTTTAATTCCTTCCTTGAAACAGGTAAACACCTCGGGACCCACAAACCACACATTTCAGTGAAGCAAACGCTGCTCCTCCGCATTCAATATGCGGGACCCACATATCGCGTCACCTCCAGCGCACAGTAGCCCACGGGACACGTGTCGCAACGCATCGACGGCGACCACCTTCCACATAACCCGCGTATTTTAGCCCCTAATTAGGAAAACAAGTATTTGTCGGCAGACTGTGTGAGTCAGCAATTCCCAACTAAACAAAGCCCAGAAAAGCTTCGAACGTAGTAAAAAAAACAAAAACAGAAAAACAGGAAATAAATAATACAGCGAAAAATCTGTGTAGTAAAAAAAACTATAAAAGAGAATCTTTGTGTTAGAAAACGTATAAAGACAAAATTACCCTTAGGAATTAAACAAACACCAATTGGGTCCCCCCCCACTCGCATTCAGCGTGAAGTGAACGGATTCTTCTTGCCAGAGGTTCGGGCAGTTTGTTCGTTATGTAGTACTACTTTGTCCGAACCTGAAACAATAAAGCAATTTTACAATATATTTATAATTATTTTATAATTTTAGAATAGCTACCCCTAAAGTAAGGTTAAATTACAAAAATACTCCTTATGTTTGGGTAATTAAAATCACCCCCATCAACTATAGATCTTTTTTCATGTCCATCCTTGCAGTGTTAAATTTTGTGAAATATTCTCCAGTTTATACCCGATTTACTCTACTCGAGCTCCACATTCTGAAATAAGATGATTATAGGACGTGTTTTTTAGCTTGTACATATCAGATTGTGGTGCATCATAAACTGCATTTTTGAACAATACAATACGAGTACAAACTAGAGAACATTGCACGGAATGCAGCAGATGTTATTGGATTTGACATCATAAAGATAAAAATGTAAAAAATTATAATTGTACGAGTTTGTCGTAATTATCAAACATAAAGAATTTTTTTTGAATTTAATCTTATTTTAGGGATGCCCTTAATTTACCCTTTTTTTTTCAAGAATAAAGGAGAAAATGGTCTTTTGCTTAACGACAATGCGCCATGATTAATACGTTGGGTCTCTAATACAGTATAGCTAGGGCCCGCCCATACTACAATATTAAAATACATTTTATTTTTTTGTATAATGTAAAAAATATTTATTTTTTGTAAACAATAAAAATATAATTTTTTTCAACAGAAACATTCATTTGAAAATAATATATACCACAAAAATCACCTGTCTTGGATTTCTATAGAAAATTATTAGATTTTATTCCGAACCGAAAAATGGAAAATATCTTTGTCGCTTTAATTGAATTAATTACTTAATTTACTAATTGAATAATTTTTTTGTCATTTTTGTCCATATTCAAATTTAGTGAAATCGATGGCACGGGCTTTTTTTTCCTGGAACAAAAAAATGACAATTATTAGCATTTATATAAATTTGTGAAATATATATATATATATATATATATATACATAAATTCGTGAAAAAATAAATGTTGCATTACCAAACCGTAACATTATTATTTACTTATTTGCAATCTAATGTACAACTTTCATTTTTTCAGTGCCATAGTAAATGAAGGTCATGTCGAGGGCCAGCCAATTTGACTTCTTTTGAAAAGTTAATTCGACATTTTACCAGTGCTTTAATTTGAAGGAAAACTTAAAAGTTAAAAAAAAGGGTAAATACAAACACCTGGGTGGTCAATTTATGAAAAAACTCCTAATTTTTGGATAATTACATCTATCCTTCTCAGCTATGATTTTTTCTTACACCTCCACCCTTATGGTGTCAAATTCAACATAATCATCTAGATTTCGTGGAATGTGCTCTAGAGTGTACTCATTTTGTGTAAAAATACAGTTTTTGATGCACCACAATCTAATATATACAAGCCAAAAAACACATATTATGATCATCTTGCTTCAAAATATAAAGTTCGAATAGGATAAAACGGGTACAAAAGTGATAATAATCCATATAATCTCGAAGATTCCACTAAATTTGAGGAGTTGAGGAGTAGTTGTAATCATCCAAACAAGAGGGGAATTTCGTAATTTGATCATACCTCAGGGGTGGTTGTAATTTACCCAAAAAAAATTGAAGTGAAAATAGAGTTTATACTATGGTTTTCTAATTTAGTGAATAAATGTTTTATTTCTACCATTATGTGTATGCACATTTTCTACCACTAGTTAGTTTTAGTAGAATTGATAGCGTATTTAATATTAATATCTCCAATACGCCCCCTCAAGTGCAGGGGAATTACATTTTGAAGCCTTGCACTTGAAATATTTTTAAATGGGTGGCTGTGGGATTCGAACTCAGGACCTTTCACTTGACCTGGCTCTGATACCATGTTGAATGACCATCTCAACCAAAAGCTTAAACTGTTAATGAAATGTATCATTTAATATTAATATCTCCAATAATAAGTTCTTTCAAATGTTTTGATAAGTTTTTAAAAAAATATTTTAATTTTTTTAAAAATGAAGTTGTTGGAAAAAAATAAGATTTTTTTTCAAAAAATAATTCTACCCCGCATTTTTTATTTAAAGATCTTATAATGTGTACAAATGGGTAGATAAACTTATTATCCAAACACTTAAAAATTAGTTATAAAAATCAAATATAACAACTTATCAAGTCTTAAAACATCTTATCAAACATAAGAGCTTATGAACTGTTTAAAATAAATTTAGCCAAACCAGGTCAAGTTAGAAGTAACTATGATTAGATGAAGTCGTTGTAGTGGACTATGGGCACATTAATTAAACGTCATTCAATCAGCTAAAACGTCATTAACAATAAACCATTGAATTAGCAATTACTACTAGCATCTTAAATTATGTCTTAATTGATTGAGACAGTTTCAATCATGCAAGTGTTTGTGTTTAATTATTCTTTGAATGAACATAAATAGGTTAATAATAATATTACCTAATATATACTCTCCCTGCGCCGTACGCAATCTCTCAAATTGTTAGCCAGCTGGCTTTTTTCTAATTTTAATCCGAATAAATTTAAATTTTAATATTAATATTAGTTTAATTAACCTGGATAACTATGTATAGTCCCATAATAATGATATGTCGTGAGATGCTTCTCCCTCAAGTTTTTTATTACAATAAAATAATCCATTGGTGGGTAAAGTGGGAAATACTTAATTCTAACATCGTTCGACGAAAGTTCGTTTCAGCTCGATTTGTTAATATAAAGAATCAACTGAACATATACATTTTTCGTTCAAGTTACGAATTTCAGCTCGAACCGAACCTGATTAATGAAAGTTCATTATGTATGTTTGCGAAAATTTCATTTTAGGGTAAATTACGGGCACTTCCTAAAGTGAAATTAAATAACTTACAAACTCTTACAGTATACAATTATGCCACTACGGAATTATGAGTGACGGAATCTTGAACATTAAACGAAATATTCGTTATGAATTTCGATATTTTGTCTTCTCTCGGGAGATACCCGTAATTAACTTTTTGTTAGTTTATTTAATAAAAAAATAATTTAGATAGTTCATGCATTCGGTTATGATTTACAGAGGGATGTTAGTTTTATAAAGTTATTTGTAATTATTAATACTACAAGAGTTTGTAAGTTATTTAGTCTTATTTCGGAATATCCATAATTTACACTTAATTTTATGTTGTGAGTTACAAAGTAATTATCTTAATAAATATAAAATAATAATAATAATTAATTAATTACCATAATTATTGAAGCAAAATCGTACCTATTGGGACCATTCACTCACTTTTTACATTGGATTCGAACTTGGCTTTAGCACTCACCACCAACTCTTTTAATTTATTATAGCACACTAAATAATTTATCTACATGGAAGTAAATAATAAAATTTATAATTACACTTTCAATAAATTCTACTTACCACGAATTTAAGTTGTATTATTGACCAATTATTCACAAAAAATTAAAAATAAAAAACTAAAAATATATATACAGCAGCTGAGCCAGTATAGGTACAGGAGGGGCCATGAACGCCAACATTTCTCAAATCGTTATTATTTAATATAAAAGATTTAAAAAATATATATATAATCTTATTATCATCCTCTCATAATTATTTTTAACGCATTCGGCCTCTTGAAACTCAAAATCATGGCTCCACTAGTGCATATACACAATAAAAACATGATACACATAGTCGATTAATGTGACATACCTCGTTTGTGTGCATTGATCACGAGATCGTACTACAATATTATGGTGACAACACCTATTATCACATCGTAACAATTATTTTTGTTGTTATGTATGTTACGCAGTCACTATAACTATATGTTACTAGCAAATATCTAAAATATCTTCAAGTCATATTTTTGTCGAGTTAAAAGTAAAATATTTTTTGCCGGTTTTAACCATCGAGCTTCAATTGTGTAATAATAATAATTAAAAAAAATCATGAAATTAATAATAGATTTTTTTATAATTTAAATATATGAGTCAGCCAGAGGGAAATTGGCTTTATTTGTTTTCACATTTTGTAGTCTTGGAATCCATAGATTTTCCAAATCATTTTGTTTGATACTCTGTTTCTTCCATATTGTCTGGTTTTCTCACTTCTTTTTGTTTAATTATTACAGCTCATCACTGTTCAGAAATTAAAATAATAATAATAATTAAAAAAAAAAAAAAAAACCTCATGATTTTTGAGGTTTTGTTTTTGTAGCATTCTGGGATTAAAGTGTTTTTCGTACAGAAAAAAAAATAAAATTAATAATGTGCCATTTTGCACGCCTAATCTGGACCTGCAAAATCTTGGACTGTTTGTAGAGACGCGTTTGTTTGATGCCATATACGAAGAATTTCACCTACATTGAAAACTATACATTTTACGCGCACTCATATGCAATGTTGTTAGAATCGGACCAGATTAGCTGGTTGAACCGCGATCCGGCAACGATTGAAAAAATCGGGGTCAAATGACAAAAACCCGGTTCGGTCGAGTAAAATCTAATACATGCAGATCGATCAAAGATTTTAGGCCAAAACAGCTCAAACCACCAACAACTAAAAAATACCCTTGTATAAAAGAATCCTGTTTATATATATATATACATACGGATTATTAACAAATTTTAATGACGTCATTTATATTTAAAAAAAATTGTAAATTATGTAATTATGATGATGAGGATTCAATAAATAAGAGTGGGCCATGAAGTAAACACATTGATGGGTAGGCCCATTTTTATTGCATTCAATTTATGGTACGAAGATTTGCACATGGCCAATTTGTACTAGTGGAACAAAAACGTGAGCCGACAATCATATTTATTAACTTCTTTAACTTAGATTGGCTTCACTAATTTATAAACATAAACTAATTTTTTGTTAATTTTATTGTATACGGTAAATTCATCGGAAATTACTAATTTACTTTATTACATATTCGTATGATGGGGATCAATTTGGCACCATTGTGCGGAACTCGCCAGACGGAGTTAGTAGGCCAGAAGCCTAATGGACTCTGAAAAAAGTTGGATGAGCCGATGAAGGATAGTTCGACACTATTGGGCCGAACTCTTAATACTTAATGTTGTTGGCCCGAAAATTGAACAAACCACGAAGAACTAAAGAGAGTCTAGAGTTCGCTCTATGCGAATGGAGCTCGCCTGGTCGGAGTTCAATAATATCAGCCCCAATTGTAGCAAGGAGAGTTTGTCTCCGGTAAGCCTTGGACAAAGGCAAATGATGTGCGGCGGGTGGTGAGCTGATCTTAAGACCGTTGGAATACCTGGATTGCGATCTTCTCCATAAATAGCTGAAGGAAGATGTGAGATTTCATCATCAATAAGAATCAAATCTTGCACGAATCAAAGAATCCTAAAAGTAGAAAATGTTTCCTTGAAAAAAATTAACTACATAAACAAAGGTACTAAAAACCGATTGGGGTTACGTGCATACAAAATCAATAGGGTAAATTACAAACACCTCCTGAGGTATGGTCAATTTACAACAAAACCCCTCTTGTTTGGATAATTACATCTATCCCCTCAACTATGATTTTTTTCTTACACCTCCATCCTTATGGTGTCATATTCAACATAATCATCTAAATTTCGTGGAATGTGCTCTAGTTTGTACTCGTTTTGTGTAAAAATATAGTTTATGATGCACCACAATCTGATATATACAGGCCAAAAAACACATATTATGATCATCTTGCTTCAAAATGTAGTGTTCGAATGGGATAAAACGGGTACAAAAGTGATAATATTCCATATAATCTCGAAGATTCCACTAAATTTGAGGAGTTGAGGGGACGGTTGTAATTATCCAAACAAGAGGGAGATTTTCGTAATTTGACCATATCTCAGGGGTGGTTGTAATTTACCGAAATCAATAATATTAGTTTATACTGTCTCTGAAACTATTTCTCTTTTTACTATTTTCCAGCCGTCTTGTTTGTTTCCGACGATAGGTGAGCTTTTCCGACAGTCAAGGGAAGGGAATAGGGCCAAAAACTAGTGGATTTGGGCCAATTTTTCAGATAAATATTTGGGCCTATTTAATATTACATTGGTCAGATTTTTGCCTGAGTGCAATTTAATTCTCTCGTTGGGCCCTGGTTAATTACTAAAAAGTCCTTCAAATCGTATTATTTCAATAATTAAAATAAAAATCAAATATGGGCCTATAGAATATATAGAATTAAGTAGAAGTACCTTGATTTGGATTCCTAGGTGCTATTGCAAGCCCATCATATTTTTTTCTTCAAAAAATAATTTAAAACTTATTACAACATGAGATTGTCCAGATTAAATTAATATTATAAACTCCTTAACTACAAATCCATCAATTTAATTTTCAAATTGGATCAGTTATTGGTAACAGTGCTCACATATGAAAGACTAATTAAAGTCAAATAGTAAATTAAATTAGTGCTGACATCAATTAAATAATCTTGTTTCAGAATTGTTTTATGGCTTCATTAAAATTAATTTTTCTGGTATTTAGAAGAAGTTAAACAAACTCATAAATTTCTGACAAAACCATGTGTTCTCTCTATAATGCTTTGACCAGTCTTCGGGTTGACCCTTACATCATCGGATCCTACTATATTTATTTCCCAGTAAATTAAACTAAAATTTAATTTCAAAATTTCTGAATTTTAAGTTAATTATACTTTAATTAATCGAGCCAAAAGTTCATTAGCACATTTCTCAACGCTTGAAGTAGGTACCACCAAAAAATAATTAAGATGGAAAGAACATAATTAATTAACTGACTTGATGTGATTAAAAAATTAAGTTGTCAATATATTAAATATATACCAATTTAATTAATAATAAGAGAGATGAAGAGAGCATAGTGGTTGACGTGAATTACTTCAATTATTTGTACAGCTATATAGCTACTTTTTCCAAGTTGCAAAAAATTAAAAACTCAAAGTATTTATGTCATAAATCATAATAATTTCAATTCGTATGTGTTTTTTTTTTTTTTTTTTTTTTAACGAAGGAATCCGCAGTCAACTATATAAGTGGACTGTGTAAACAATCCGAGAGACATAAATCACACTAGGCTAACCATGTGTGACAAACTCGACTTAACAACCGTTGACAAGGGGTTTCGATTCTGAGTCAAGTGACATAAGTTTACGATAATTAGTTTTAGTGGGAACTAAGTCTTTATTTAACAAAATTATCCATATGTGACATTTTATTTTTGTTTCATTATTTTATTAAATAATATGTCATTAATATTATACTAAAGTTGGAAAAAATAAATTTGATTTTCATAAAATTTTTGAAAGACTTGTCTACTAATAGTGATTTTCTCAGGTGAAATCGAATAAACAACTATTTTCATCTCGAAACCAAACAATAAATTGAAATAATAGTACTATATTATACACATTATTCGAATAATAAATTTAAATAATAGTACTATATATATATATATATTCTAGAATTAAAAAATAACGAACTTCAATATATATGCAATGTTGAGAACCGATTTACAATTTTCCAATTAAAAAAAATTGAATCAATATAATTAAATATCGCCATTTCAGTTACAAGTGGTGACCTCATTGTCAAATCATTAATTAGTGTTATACATATTGTAATAATATAATGATCATTTGTTTTGACTTCCACTCCGATTCCAACCCGGGACGACTCGGCGGCGACTCGCCCACCTACTTGCCATCTCCGTCATTTTAACTCACCACCCCCATTTCAAATCATTTAACCTTACGTACAAAAATTACCCAAAAAATGAAAAAGAAAACCCACCTCTTGAAATTGAACCGGGTTCGCCAGCTAGCATTCTGAATGCAACTCGAACGAGTCAACCCGGGTCAAAAATCGAAGTAGAAGTATATTCGAACGGCGGAGCGCCGGGGCTCCGATCACCAAATGGGTTTATCGGAACCACCATGCAGAAGCGGGCGAGAATCCGCCCAGTACTCGAGGTTGCCCCGGAATATTCCGACGTGGGAGCATCTCTGAAAGTCCTCAAAGCTCATCATGAACCGGGTCGGGTCGGATTCGGGTCGGGTCAGGTACCGGAGAATCTCCTCAAAGAGAGACTCCTCGCACGGGATAGCCAACGGGCCCGTGTTAGCAAACCCGTACTCCTCCTCCGCCTGGACCAGCAGTTTCTTGAACACGGGGTGGTTCAGGTGCGCCGCCCGTACCACGAACCGCCGCCGGCTCGATCCCACCGCCACCGCCACGTGCCCCGCCGGCACGTCGGACGGGGCCTGACGCGCCGCCGCCGCAGCAGCCTTCTTGCGCCACCGACGCAGCATCTGGCGGATCCGTACAATGTGGCGGATTTTGCTGCACGTCGTCGACATTTTCCCGGCGGGTTGTTGTTTTCGTTGTTGGGTGTACTTTTTGTAGAGAGAGAAAGTAGTTGGTTGTTTGTGTGGAGGAGTGAGTGATGGTGAAGGAAGGCGATATATAGTATTGGGGGTGAAGGGTATGCCCTTTGTTTTCATACATAATTACGATTTTGGGATGCCCCTTGTTGCTACTCTTTTTTTTTTTTTTGGTTAAATTACAACCACCCCTGAACTATGGTCAAATTACGAAAAAACTCCCTTATTGTTTGGATAATTACAACCACCCCCTCAGCTCCTCAAATTTAGTGGAATCTTCGAGATTATATGGAATATTATCACTTTTGTACCCGTTTTATCCCATTCGAACTCTACATTTTGAAGCAAAATGATCATAATAAGTATTTTTTGGCTTGTATATATCAGATTGTGGTGCATCAGAAACTGTATTTCTACACAAAACGAGAAAAAACTATAGCACATTCCACGAAATCTAGATGATTATGTTGAATGACACCATAAGGGTGGAGGTGTAAGAAAAAAATCATAGTTGAAGGGTTGATGTAATTATCCAAACAAGAAGGATTTTTTCGTAAATTGACCATACCTCAGGGGGAGTGTTTGCAAATATGTAATTACAATTAAATTATCTAATTGGATAATCTGAAGAATTAAATTACAAATTGCTACAGCATAGAGATAACTTTTCTTTACAATTGATTGTTTCTAAATTTATCGACTACGTAATTACTAAGTAGTTCGTTTAAGTTTTACGAATTCAAGTTTGTGCGGCTTTTTACTGGCGCGTAAAGTTGTGTTTGAATTTGGTCTGATTATCTGAAAAATCAAACTCGGTCGAGATGTAATAACGGCAAATTCAAATCGAGCTTATACAATTTTATTATTTGTTATTATAATGATGGGATAGATTTATATAATTAAAGGATTTAATATTATTTATTTGGTAATTATAATGCAATGAAAATATACTGTGGCCGCAAAGGTTCGGTTAGACAGCAGCAAAGTTGGTCATAGTGGTGTGCTTTTTAGGCGCACGAATTCTTTACTCCAAAAGTACAAATTAAAAATAAAAAATAAAAAAATAAAAAAATAAAATAAAAATAATAAAATAAAATAAAAACAAAAACCTTCCACATGCTAAGTTTTAGGGAAAACAAATTTTAATAATATTGATTATGTTCTCTAGAGGTAGTTGGCTTTGACAAAATAAAAAATTAATATTAAAAATTAAAAGAGAGAGAGAGATGCTTCTTTTGTTTTTAATTTTTACTTAATTGCCACCAAAATAAAATAAAGATTTTTTTATATATATTTTTAATATTTAATTTGTATCAGGCCATCAACCATGTGAAAGACTGCCCCATCTATCATTTTCTTTTGAAATTCTTCTGCTAGGAGCCAAAACCTTTTTAATCAACTCTTAATCTTAATTAATCCGGTACTTAATCAAGATTAATCTAGTACTTAATTAGGTTTCGACACGTGTCAATCAGAAAAGAGAGAAAATTAACAAGTAGTAATTAATATTGATTTGAATTGTTAGGGTGCAAGAAGGGTCAAGAAGAGGGGGGCAAGGGCCCCCAAGCCAATTTTGAACACAAGAAGAAAATTCATCCCCCTCAAAAATGTACAAGTGCAATTTAAAGTTGTCCCACTTGTCAAGATTTAAGGATCATAAAACATTTATTAGGATTGTTCAATGGCTTCAAACATAGTTTTGCATCACAACAAAGGTTGAGTGTATTATTACCAACATAATCCTACATTTTCTAATTGGAAAACCATAGTATAAAATTGATTGAATTATGTGATCATATGTTCTTGTTCCCTTGTTTTTGTTTCTTGACAACTATTTTAGTGCTCTTGTTGGTATTTTTTCCTAATAGCATTTAAAAGATATGGGGAATATAATCTTGAGAAGAAAAATTATAATAATATATAATTTTGTTATTTAACGAAGAAAGTCGCAATCAGCCATGTAAGTGTTTAATTAAAACCTTTACAAGGAATTCCGAATTTGAAACTCGGATATTATGATTCGCTCAAAATATTGCCATAATTTAGTTATTTTGCGCAAGACTCACACAGTGTAATAGCTCGCATTGCATGAAATAGTCGCAGCACTGTTTCAAATGATGTCGTTTTCTTTTAATATCAAGTTATGCACTTCGTGCTTTGATGTTATAAAGCTAAATTGCATTACATATTTTACATCTTTGAATTAAATGATAAACTCTCTTTAATTCTTGAAAGCTTGAATTCAATTTGTTCAATTTGGAGTTGACTCTTATGCAACGCACGAGTGGAACACTAGTTATCTATAAATCTGATAATATAATCGCTACAGTTACATTTGGATAAAAGGATTTTTAATTGTTTTTCAAAGGACTTTTAATTGTTTTTCAAAGGATTTAAAATGAAATTTTGATAACAAATTCATTGAACTTGGTTAGAACGATTCATTTGTAATGTAGTTCATATCCTAACTTGTATTTTTTTAAGTTAATTTCTAAATGATTGTGGTGGATTTCAAAATTAATATTCTATATTGTTATTCTGAAATGTAACATGTCGTTTCAATTTTACTAATGTCGTTTTGACTTCGAACCTGTTTTTGACATATTTCTATTTTGATTTTGGCAAAATTCAAAACACGAAAACTGTAGCCCTTTGGGTTAGCTTTCTAATACAACTTAAATCCGCAAGATTGGATGTCATGTAACAAAGTTATGCATGAATGAGTCACATTTTGAATTTTAGATATCTTAATACATCAAAGTTATGGACAATATCCATTGATTCATGTATATCTTTCTCGTCTGACATCCAATTTTGGTGATTCAAGTTGGAGCAGAAAACTAAATCAGAATATTACAAATTCTTCGGGTTTTGCAAAATTTTGAATAAAAAATGATGAAAATCACGTTTGAAGTCGTAATAGTATCATTAAAGTTGGAATGACATTTATCATATCCCATTCTTATTTGATAGAGAGTATATTTAATATTTGTATAGTTATTTTGGGTTTATCAAAGATCTAGAATGATATGGCATGTGGGTCCAACTCGCACGCTTAAGAAGTTGATGACATGGCACGAATCATTGTTATCAAGTAATAGGAGGCGCGTGTTTCAAGAATACCGTTATCTAACGTCAGACTCAGAATGCTGACATGGCACCGTCTCGGGAAACTCCAACACCCCCTTGATAACTGTTGAACTGTGGGTCCCACAAAAGGACCACCTTCTTCCACATTTATTTTTGTTTCTACAATAAATATTAAATAATATTTTGATTATTATCTACCTCCCATTCAATAATTTTTAATACATTATTTACAATGATTATGTGGAATGGCCATTTTCAACCTCTAGTAAATATTCTGCCCTAGGTTGAGACAGCGTGCTAAATTATAATTCGATAATTCAATACTCTGCTGAATTTTATAGAATTTTAATAGACACAATTGTACTAATTTATAGAAGTTTAACTGCAATATCGTAAATGTAAATGTGTTTGGGTTATCAACTTTGAATTATAAATTCTGATAAAGCTCGTTTGAGATTGGGGCGCATATAATTTGTATAAAAACAAAAATAAAATTAGTAAGTACGTACGTTAATTAATCTAGCAGCTTTGAAACACGTCACTACTCAGTACACTAATTTGATTGCTAAAACGCAATAATGATTTTTTTTTTCTACACGTATTTCTTTATTTCTTATTAATGGAGTCGAAATAATTGAATTCAAGCCAAAATTGAATAATTTTATTTATTTCAAACAATTGATGACAATTGTTATATAGGAGCCTATTTAAAATTTGATACAAATCCAAGTAACCCTCCAACTCACATTTAAGTGATGCCAACTTGGATATTCAGTGAATTAATTTCTCGAAATTGCTATTTTCAAAATATTTAAGTGGGTCCACGTCAGCAAAACAGTTGGCAATTTTTTTCGGCCAATCACAGATTTCTTTTATGTATATATGTCCAGGTTCGAAGTGTGCTTAGTTGTACTGAATCTACTGATTTAACGCCATGGGCCCCACCGGGCCTCGTCTATTCACCGGCCCGGCCCGGCCCATTTTCAATTTTACTGCCTTTTCACCTTTTTACCATGTGGTCAAAATTTCATAATTATACGCGAATTTGTTTTAATCTTTACCTAAAATATAGGAATTCGAGAATTGTTTGGGGGGCCATTACCTCCTCTGGCTCTATACTTTCTCCGTCACTGTTTCTTAGTACTTTTATGAAATGCATGCACAAGGAATTTTATCGTCAACACTTATTTAAACTTAAATGATTAAATTAATATAATTTATAACTTTTAATTATTTAAGATGTGCTTCCGTCGTTATTCATATTATTAATGTATATTCCATAGTTTTTTATTAAAATCTTTTTAGCTGTCAGACTGCACGAACAATTAGTAACAATACGGCCATATAAAAAAATGGCTTTATTCTCTGAGTTTATGCTTTCGAATTTTTAATACATGCAATTTTTGGTATTGATATTTGAGAGGATGCCACGTTGCATGTTTTATAATTTTTAGTAGATAATAAATTGCATAAAATAGTTCTACACATAATAACACACATAAACATGTGTATGTACGATCAGTGGAAAGTTATTTGTATAAATCAACGATGCAGAATTGCCCATTGTATTTCACTGAGTGTAGCATCTGGTCGCCGTCGCAATAATATTAATTATATTAGCTAGGATATTTTAATCATTATTATTATCCTTTGTCAATTGACTCATAGTTTTCTTGGATACGTGTCACGTGTAATTTCACTATCAATCAGATTTTTTATTTATTTTATTTAATTTATTAAAATTGTGTGCATTTTGTATACGGTGAATGTAATTATATTAGTGGTGTTCATTGAATGTCAATCTTAGTAATTAACAAATACTAATTATATTGCAAAAATTATGTCAGTTCTTTGACTAGCAGTGCATGCTTATAATTTATACGTACACAGCCACATGAAATAAACCTTAAATTATTTCATGATTGCCGGAGATTAAGGAAATTTTAAATCTGGAATTAAATTAAACAACTTTGTATAGATGTGATTTTTGAGCTTAGTTTTGTAGTATAGATGAGAAATTTCTTGAAAGTACTCCAATTGAAACTATATCATGGGGCTGGGGTTAGATCGTCGCTCGATTACCGTTCTGAAAACAAAGACTTCTGAAATGGGTCGGTTGATGGTTTGGCAACCGGATATTTAGTTGCGAAATAGATCGGTTGATGGGTATACGGTATACCGTATATCCCGCACCTAGTTCACTAAAAAAAATCGAATTTTGCAGCAAATGTATGCATATTCTTCCATAGTGTCACTGCGCCATCAGCGTTTATCAGTTCGACATAAATGATAGTAATTCTGCAAAAATTACAATTCTGAAATTCAAACTAATTTTTAATTCAATTAACAAACCCAAAAAGAATATGAAAATTTGACAGTTCATATATAGAGATATATAAAGTGTTGTTGAAGTGTGTGTGTGTGTGTGTGTGTGTGTTAGGTATTCCGTCATTGTTTCCGTACTTCTTGATCAGCCGTTGCAATTTATTTTTTATATGAATGAATGAATGAATAAATAAATAAAGTTGATTGGATTAATACAGCAAAATCCAGCATATTAATTTTTGTTTGCTAGCAATTAGACGTAATGTTTTTTTATTTTTTGTGGTAATGAAGAAGCCCACAACCAACTATATAATATAGGTAGTAAACATATACTCTTGTACAATAATTTGCAAATTATACGAGAGATGTAAATTACACTAGCTTAATTAATCATGTGTGACAGACTTAACCTAGCAACCATTGATAATGAGATTTAAATCTGGATCAGTTGACGCAAGTTTATACTTACTCCAACCGACAAGTCATCTTTTTTCGGGACGAAAATTACATGTAATTAAGATATGGAGTATAAAGTGTATCGTGCAGTGAAAGATTTGTTAAAATCGGACCAATATTTCTAGTAAACGTATGATTTGTCGTTTAATTTGTAGATTATTAATGATTTGATTAACATGATATTTTGATATTCAAATCTTCTAATAACATCGTCAATACACACATTTTTTATGACAAAATAAAAATCGGCTTACGACGCGAAATTACTTCGATTTATTTACTTGTTCTTGTTCACTCGACAAAAAAAAAATAGAAAACGAAAGTAAGGGTTAATGAAAAGGGTATTATAGTCCATTTGAATGCGACATGGTTCATTTATATTTTTTTTCCAGATGACGCAAATAAGAATCTAAATATGTGCAAATTAAACTTGATTAAATTTTTTAAAAAAAAACCTTCGAATTGCTAATTTCCAATATAGTTCCAAATATGCATAATGGAGTACAACACTTGTAGTCAAAGAACATAAATAAATGTACACAACTTTAACAGCCAATTATTCCATTCATATCCAAACATATTACTTATTAATTACGTAAAATACAAATCCAACCTAATAATAATAAATAATAAAAAAAAAAAAAAAAAGTAAAATAAAATAAAAGAACCCTAGAAAAAAGAAAAGGTTGAAGACAGTAGTACAGATGGAGGTGCAATGAGTACACGTACTTTGAACCTTAAACAAAATTCAACACACTTTTAAATATCCTACGTAAGATGAATATGTGACATCTAATATGGGCATTATCTTATCTTAATTACTTTATTATCTAATTTAATTTAAAATATAGTTTCTTGAAAGTATGATCAAATATTAAATATTAATTAAATATATATATATATACGTGAAGGGATGAACGCACGCTCGAACCGAAAACTTCCAATCAATTTGTAGACACCTACTTTTCAGAATGATTTAATTTAGGGGTGGGGGGCGGTGGCCCCCCACCAGAATCTACTTCTTCCCACCACTTATATTTACCACCAAATTTAGATTCTCTCCTATATGTACTTTCCCTCCATATTTATATTTAACAAAAAAATAATTTAAAGTAATTATCCCATATATTTTGGGGATTGCATAATTTTATTTTGAACCCACACTGTAATAAATTTCTAGTACGTCTCTCACCATGTATAAATATATATATATAACATTTACATAGGTGTGTGAGAGAGGGATGGCTGAAAATAATATTTGTATTTATTTATTTATTTATTTATTTATTTATGATAATAAAAAAATTAAAAATAATTGATAGTTCATTCCCAAGAAATTCGTTACATCTCATACAACATTACTTCCATACCTTACATCAAGTCTTGGAGCTGGGTGCCAACTATTGCCTTCACTTCCTCTCGCATTTATTCAAATTAAATCTACTCTTTTTTTTTTTTTTTTTTTTATATATAACCTATACATACACATAACAATTAGTTTTCTCATAATCAATTTCAAGTGAGTGAAAAATTGGACACCTTTTATCTGTGATATTAATATTGATATTGCAGTAACGAAACGAAACGAAGCCGTATTAGCGTTTGTAGCAATCAATTGCTCTATAGCTAATTAGCGTTCGCATCATTGCTCTAATCGTACAATTTAGATCGTTAATCATCATCATTAGACATGCTTTTCAAGGAAGCCACTTGACATTCATTATTAATTAGAGGCACACAATCATGTATTCTAACTACCATTATAACTTTTAATTACCGGTATATGACGTTGACATCTTAATTAGTCTTAATCCTATTTTATTATTATTATTATTATTATTATTATTATTATTATTATTATTATTATTATTATTATTATTATTGTTGTTGTTGCTGCGTTGAATTGAAAATGCTTGATTCTATGCAATCTTTGCTGGGTATTTACTTTGCTTGAGATTTTAATTGAAGCATTTTTCAATGTATACCGGGGGAAATTATTGTTCAATTTGTTTTAAAATTTCTACTGAATTCTAGAAATTGTATCTAAGTTTAATTTGATTAGCAACCGGGTGTCGAGTTCAAAAGAAATCTCCACAGCTCGACTTTGTAAAATTACTTTACCACACTCGAGTCGAGTTGAACTCCATATATCCCGAATGAGATCTTGTCTTCAAATTTGATGATAAAAAAAAAATATACGAACTTTTAATCATCAATCTTGAATTGAATATCGAATTGTTCAAACTGATTTTCAACATAATTATCAGTTAACGTAAACCTAAACTTTCGAAATCTGATTAATGTCGATT
Source organism: Erythranthe guttata (assembly GCF_056151865.1). NCBI lineage: Eukaryota > Viridiplantae > Streptophyta > Magnoliopsida > Lamiales > Phrymaceae > Erythranthe > Erythranthe guttata. The sequence goes on from NC_142535.1 coordinate 15,922,652, forward strand.
GAATCAAAAAATCAATAGATGCAAGCGCATGAGCAGAAAAAAATAGGATGGGATAAGTAGGTCAAATTTTATAATTTATAATTAGTAGGAAAAAGATTAACCAAACAAATATTCTTGATATATAATAAAAATAAAAAAGGCACGTTAGGAAGGCAGAATACATGGAAAATATTGTCACAATATAATCCTCTGTATTTTAGTGAATATAAAAATGCAACTGCACATGGGAGGAAGATACAAATCAGAGAGCATCATTCACCAACCTATTTTTATAAATAATTATCTTTCCTTTTAAATTCCAATCATTAAGGCCGTGGGTGTACGAACCCATATCGCAACCGCTCGTCTACACATAAAAACACACATACCCACATTGGTGCGTGTAGATAAATAATGAAAAAAATATACCCATTTACACATTTTACCGGGTGTAGCATGAAAAAATGTCTCCATCCATCTGCAAATTTGACGAGGATCAAGAAAACGAGGACTTGAATGAAGCATCAACGTTAATAAATATAATTTCGTAAATAATACGACCTCTAAATGTTTGCACCTCTCTCTGGTGGACCCGAAAAAAAAAAGTTGCTAGCTGGAGCTGAAAAAACTTTGTTCAGCAAAAGCAAAAGAAAATAGGACCGCTCTTAAGTCTCTAAATTTTCCATGTTCGATGTTTCAGACAAACCGAAATCTAATTCTACGATACTCCACTTTGACAAAGCTCCCTACAAACTGATGCAGTGTACGAAAGAAACTATGATTTGACTAATCGATAATCATAACAAATATTAACTCGTTGAGTTGTGAGTTATTACAATATATAAATTATATATAAAAAAAAATAAAAATAAAATAAAAAGGATTGCTAATTGGAGAGCATTCTTTTGCACAACAATGGTTAGTTGCATGATCGTAATCAATTTACTACCTCCACCTTTTGTCGTGTCCCGATCCATATACAAGCACCGAGTAGTGTCAATCATTTGAACCTGATCCACATCCAACAAAACAAAGTATTCACAAAGCACAATCTTTAACAAACGGAGCCTCTTTCCTCGGAGATCCTTAAAACCTGAGATGGCAGCGTAATATTAAAAAAGAATACTAGCAAAAAAAGAAAAATGATGAATCAAATAGGGGATATAAAATACGACGACAAAATGTTGAGAATGGGAAATATTTATATCGTTGACTCATCACAGACTAAAATTGATTTTAAACCACCGTTAAAGAGTAAGGCAGTGTAAAATTAATGGAACGGTATTGAAAAAATACATTAATCGTGATTAGTAAGACTCGTTAACAAGCTACAAAAGAATGAAGTACCTGTGGAGTTTACGCCAACTTTCGACTAAGATTGAAAACCTTCTCCGTGTACATTTTTCGTCTTTCTAGTGGTACTGGATCGTCATTTTTGAATGAAAATTAATTAAGTACATTGGTCAAATGCAAATAGCAATACAGTTTAGATAGATAAAGTTGGCAAAAAGTACCTATCGGACTGAGTCCATTTGTCCGAATTTTTATCCATCCATCGAGCGCATCCAGTACGGTCATCGGCTATTGATCCCACTATGTGAAGTATATCTTCGTCAAAGCTAGAACAAGAATGTCGGAAAGTGAGTTCACAAAAACTATAACATATTATCATTTTAAGAAACTGAAATTAACTAACAATGTCGGAATTCAAAGTGTAGAGCTCGATAATATCAATTCACTTCGAAACAAACATCCTCTTTGTCAACAATTGTCCGGGCATAAGATCAATCATGTATTAGTTCGAAACGATTATTTTCACTCGTAATCATCTATTAATCTAACGTAACGTGCAAATACATAAATTTATCACTTGAAAACCAATTTATCATAGTAAAGTTCACCAGCAAAGAAAAAGGATCAAGAAATTGCAGTACGTATACAAAAGGGAAAGCAATAGTTCACCTCTTGACAACGAAGCGTAGAATAGTCCCGACTTTGATCTTATGTTTCTTATCAGATTGACTGATGTATTCTTCCTTCCCACTTTTCTGCAACCAAATGAGCAGACGCAAACACTTATTAACACTTCTCAAACCTTAGTTATATATACAATGAATAATTTTCAAGATCGACGAACACTTACAATTTTATGCTTGAAATCGTCGCGAATGTCTTCGTCTCCGATAAAAACGGAAGAAAACCCAAGAACCACAGCATGAATTGACTGTGGAGTAATTTTAACCACCTCTCCCTCTGCCAAGTAAATGGGGGTAAATACAATAAATTTCAATTTTATTCCTAAAAAAATCGAAACTTCATTGCATTAAAAAAAAAAAAATTTAAAATACCAAGGAGCATGTTAGGCTTGGGATTGAAAAGCAACAATCTAGCTTTCAAACTAACGCCCAAATGAGGATGAATTCCAGGTAGAACTTTTCCCAAGTTACTACGAATATTCGGATCATAAGCTAATACAACTCCTCCAAAAGTTTCACTGTACCTATAAAAAAAAAAGACGCAATTTTTTGGAATTATCAATTACGATGGAATCAAACACAATAGCGTAGGAACAAACGAATTGTTAAATGTCGAAAAAGACTTACGTGAAGAGCAGATTGCTGAGCTCGCTGAATATGGCTTCGCTCACGGATTTAGCCTTCGACGGGTGCAAATGCACTACCAAATTTGCCTCGCATTCTTTCAAACCCTCCATCAATTCCCGAAATGAACAACAGAAATTCTAGGGTTTTTACCTTGTGTTGTTGGTCGCGTGTTCGATTCGAGAGGTCGAGATTTGGCCCCTCAAAAACCCTAATTTTGGTTTCAGTTTGCTACTGGGTTTGGGTCAATATATTTGGGCCCAATTCAGATTTTCAACAAAACAAATATAAGGACTTGGCCCCCCAACAAAACAAACACTGCCTTATTGTTATAGACTTATAGTCATGACCAGTGTTGTAAGGACCCGGTCCAAAGGTCAAAGCCCCGGTTCGATCGGAGAAAACCGACGAACCCGGAAACCGGCTAGGGAGAGAGAAGGGAGGTATATATGGAGTCTGGGTGGAGGATGGAGAAAGTAGAGAGGAGAAATAAATAAAATAGTTTTTATATATATATTTATTGTTTCTTTTCTTTAGAGATAAAAAATAAATAATATATATGCGTTTTTCATGTATATATATATATACAAAGAATATCAACCACGTAAGAAGATATAATTTTTTAATTTTTTAAATTGTTATTTAAAAAAATATATATTTAATAAAATAAATAATTAAAAATATAAATTAAAGGTCACTTTTTTTATATTATAATTTATAATTTTTAATAATATAAATAAAAAATAAAAATAATTATAAAATCAAGCTTAGAAAAACAATACTCGAAGAGCTCGAGTTCGGCTCGTTTATATCCCTGGAGCCAAAAAGTTCAAAGAGGAGCCCGAAAATTCAAAATAAACTCAATAAATTTCTTATTATAGATTTAAACCCTTAAATTTAAATTCATGACCCCTTGTAAAGTTTATTATATGATTTATCACCCATAATAAGTATAATTTTCTTCAAAATAGTGAAAGTAGATGGTGGTGGGGTCGTTGGTATATCTTTATTTATTTTTTACTGATTGACAGTGGTAGAGTGGGGAAATGGATAAAGAAAATACCCTTTTTCAGAAGATAAATAAATAAAAAATAAAAAATAAAAAAAGCCCAAAAAAGTAGGCTCGGAATATCGGCCCACATATTTCACGAAAATTAACAAAAAAAAAATAATAAGTTTTCTTACATGCAAAAAAAATGTCTCCTTACATCCCAACATACTTGTACTCTGTTTTTCATGCTCCCCTCTTTCCCCACGCCTATGTTTTTCATGCCTGGGCCCCACCCACCACTTCTCTTATTTTTTCTTTAATAAATAAAATAAAAATATATAAGGTGATTAATTATATTGCAAGAACTGTTTAATTCTTAATCATTACAATTTCACATTTAGGGGTTAGTTTTAAAGTCAAAATTGAAAAGTGAATATACCACATCATAACGTAGAACACTGCCTTTTAATTTGTGCACAGTCAATGGGGTCAAAACATGCTGCAATCCTTTGATTGAAATCTTTCAATAATGTTGCTATTATACTATATTATAATAATATTATTAACAATAATTACTGATCATTTGTGGGGTGCTAATGTTTTTTTTAATCATAGTTTAGTAAAATACTTCAATAATTACCCCATAGATGGATTACAGCAGTCAGACAATGATGATAAAAATCTCAAAAAAAAAATTCAATCATTAATATATTTTAAACAAATGTCTCATAATTCTTTGATTTAATTCTTATTAAATAAATTTAGGGATGGGCTAAAATATTTAAAATAAAATGTTGTTCCTTTTTTTCTTCCTTTTGAAGGAAAATCAAATGCAAAAAATATGATTTTCATATGACATATGGCTGCAGAAACGGCGATATCGGAAACAGACAAAGGATACTGCATATCCCAAAAATAGGATTACGTAAACTTGAGGAAAATATGTAAATATTAAAAGTATATAGATATATCTATAAATATGATATATAAGCATATATAAGTTTTTATTTATATGTATATTCTTTTTTTATATATTTTCAGACATATATATTCAAAATAAATAATATTATCAACTATTAATTTACAAATTACTCATTAAAATATTAAATCATGTATAGGATTAGGAAATTGACAAAAATATTGGAAAATTTACTATTAAAAAATGTTTTATAATTTTTCAAAAATTAAAAAAATGATCCATCATGTATCCTCGGGCGTTAGAAACAAAACGTATCACAAAACACGAATACGTTTAGAAATTGAATTTTTCGTACTACTCATCATGCATCTATTTTTCGATCAAAATTGTCCGAACTAAGCCGATTTAGGAAACCACCTAAAATAATGCCAAGTTCAGAAAAACATAAATTCAGGTCTTGATGAATACCAAGAGAGTGGCGCGTGAAGTCAATCAAAAAAAAAAGAAAAAGTCTCCGTTACCACACAACTGTATTGGATCATTCTAATCAGTCCGCGGCATGCGCGACACGTGGATAACCGTCAACGGCGTTCGGGAAGGTGAAGAAACGGCGTTTGGGGAGTACCGAAATTTAGGAATAATTATCCGCTGTGATTGCGGCGAAGTTTTAGTACCAATGCACCTCGTATGGTGTGCTAGGGGTGACCTAGCCCGGCGTGAAAGCTCCCATCACAGAGCCCGCCTCTCAGCCGTCCGATCTCCGTCACCAATCTCAATGGCCGTGAGTGCACGCGTGTGGACCCCACATTCTCTGTTCATTTGGGGAGAGATTCCCTGCGGTTAAGGTTGCTTTTCAGGTGTTGTACCTTGTGCAGTAGTAAACCTTTTTATACATTCTGGTACATTTCGTGAATCAGTTTTTGATCTGGCTATGATTAGTTTAATCTCAATTTATTACTTGTACGGATTGGCTATGTTTTTATTTTATTATTTATTTACTTTTTTTTTTTAATCAGAAACTATAATTGTAAATTTATAACTTTCAACTAACAAATTGTAGATATATAAACGTTTGCGTTACCAAATTGAGTCGATCCGAACACATCAATTATACTCCCTCCGTCCCAATTTAAATGTCGTTTTGGGTTGTTTTGTACATATTAAGAAAATCAATAAATGTGCATAGATTGTAGTAAAAAACAGATAAAATTACTAAAATATCCTCGACATTTAATTGATTCTCAACTAATTAATTAGGAGTGATTAAGGGTAAAATTGAAAATAATACAATTAATGCTTCATTGAAAATCTATAATGACAAATAATGTGGGACAAAAAAAACTCTCTAAAAAGACATATAATATGGGACATAGGGAGTATAATTTTTCAAGTTCTTGTTCAAATTAGAACGACTGTTGACAAATTCGAACGGATCGAGTATGGAGAACTCTTGTTTTCTTATTTATCGAGCAATAATTTATGTCAAGTCAATAACTAAATTTGAATGAGTTCTTATTTCGAATAATCATTTCTTAATACTATATGTATATTTGTTTATTTATTATTTATCTTAATATGTTCAATGCTTATCTTATCTAAACTATTATGTTATATGATATCTTCTATATTTGGGGGGAATAATGTATGAACAAATGTCTACACGTCACAATTATTTATAGTGTATTTCACTTGCATGGATTTCATAATATTGCAATGTCATCATCCATGTGACCAAATTCATACACTCCGTTGAAATTTCTTTGGCTCTATTTGATGTAATTTCCACCTTATATACATATTTTTTGAAATAAATATATATATAGTAAATTTGTATATTTTTTTGTGGATTAAAATATTAGTAATGATGCTCATTTTTTCATCGTCAGTTGATAAGAATAAGACGCCTTTCAGTAAACTTATGACGTTTTATTTAATAAATCAAAATCTAGCACTAAATTCATTCTTTTTTCCTTTCAAACTTTTGTTTTGCCCGGATATCGCAATATTAATCTTCAAAATCACGAGTTTATCAAATTTTGTGTATAACTCAGACTAATGTCTATTGCAGACGTTTGTTTTTCTGAATTTGTGGGCGAAAAACCCCAAGGAAGAAATCCGACGCGACACTTGAGTCAACCTTCGAATTCAGGAAAAAAACCCTAAGGTAATTCAAGAATGGAAATGGTAAAAATGATCAAAATTTACCTTTAATCTTCAAGGTTTTGAAGTATTAATACTCTCCATTAAATGAATGTGGATATGGGCTAATTAAATTTTATAATTTAATCAAACCAAAGCGGGCCTCCATTTAATAAGAAATTTGAGCCTGAGCTTATAGCATTTTGGACTAGGTCGATCATAATCGAAATCGATGAATTTTCAAAATTTGTATTCCAATTTTCACCTGTAATTATTCGAACCAATAGTAACTAGTATCATATGACATCTACCAAGTTACAAAATCAACTCGTACTATATCAAAGCAACTATAGGGAATTCATAATTAATAATTATTTAATGCCAAGGTACGATCAATAAAGCTATATTATTAAAAAAAACAAAAAATCATGCATCAATAATAAGAATTCATTAATATGTAATTTAAGGGCAATTTCAATAGACAGTACGGTACTGTACTATGTTTGATAATTTGCCTATAGATGGTACTATGTGAGTAACAAATCATCAATGCGTTGGCAAAACATTTTCCTAATTTAAAAATCATTTACATACTACTTCATTTATTTATTCATTATTATATAATGGCGCAATTTACAGAAAACCCCCTCTGGTAAAATTTATTAACCTACGAACTTCTGTAACATTGATAATTACAAATACCCCTAAAACTAACAACTCATTATTCCATTACAAACCATAACGAAATATATGAATGAATTGTCTAAATTACCATGTTATTAAACAAACAAATTTTGGATAAATTATGAGCACCCCTCACGTATGATAAAATATTACATTTACGTCCTGGGATAAATCTGAAATTCATATCGAATATTTCAAGAAATCTTGAAGATTTTATTAGTGATAGGTTCGTAAGGTTGTAACTGTCAAACAAGGCAATAGTTGATGGTTGTATTTGTAATTATCGATACCACATGAATATGAGTGTGTAAGTTATTTGGTCATACCTCTGGGTCCCGATATATATATATATATATATATATATATATATATATATATATATATATATATATATATATATATATATATATATATATATATATATATATATATATATGGACTATTAGTGAGAACCCTCTCTAACATTATTTTAATAACAATGAGTCCAGGTCATTTTCCTTTATTAGTGGCAAAAACCCATTCTTTTCTTATTCTCAAATTTACTCTCCCACTATTCACTACCCCTTATTCACTTGTTTGATGTATTTTTTTATTTTTTATATTTTAATTTCAATTTTCATTTTTTTATTTATTTCTTCTTTAAAAAATAATAATTAAAAAAAAAACACTTTTTTTTTAAGTTTTTTAATATTTTTCTGTAAATATTCCTTTTCTATAGTATTTTAATTTTCAGTTAAAACAACTATATGCAAATAAAACGACTGTTATTAAAACGACTATTATTAAAACGGCTTTTATTAAAACAATTGGTATTAAAACAATAATACATCAGTTTCACAATTTATTAAATTAATTATATATTATATTATTTCCATTGTAAGATTATATAATTATTTAATCAAAACATCTCCAAAACAACTATTTATTCAAACCAACTAAAAAGTAATGAAAACAATAATATTGTTGTGCAAAAACAACTATATTGCTATACGAAAACAACTATATTGAATCAACTACAAATTATTGAAATCCACAGAAGCAAAAGCAAAAAAACACACCAAAATTCCAACAAAAAGACTATTATTGAAACCAACTACAACCGTAACGAAAACAACTATATCTTTTTGAGTAACACGAACACAATTTCAACAAACGAGCCTTCCAAACAATACCTATTCCTCGAGGTCAATCTATTCAATTACAACGGTGGAGACGGTCTTCCGACGAGGATTCCGGGAATGCTTCCAAAAATCGAAAGAACAAAAAAAAAAAAGAAAAAAATACCAGCGGATCTGCTCATCCCTCAGAAAGAAAAGGATGAGATCGGAAGGCTGCCGTCCGTCCTAGATTCGGCGGCGTCGCCTTGTCGTTGTCGAGATCTGGAGCAGGCTTCGTTCTCTCCTTGCCCCACATCCGTCGGATTCCCAATTCGAGAAGAAGAGAAAGGGGTCTTCCTCGTCGTTGTTGAGATGTAGCGTCGCCTTCGTCACCTTCATCACCGCCGCCATCGCAGCCGATACTACTGAGTTTCGGTTTCAGAAAAGAAGAGAAGACGTGATGGGGATTTGAAAATGGCGGTTTGTGGGGATTTGAGAACGACGGTGTATTGCAGACAATATGGCTAGGGTTTGTAAATATAAGATTTGGAGAATTAAGGATAATATAGGTATAACACTTAATAATTGTATTAATTTTAATTTAATTAAATAATTAAGGGGGTTCTCACTAATAATGAAAAGAATTATATCCATCTTAATATAAGTAAATGAATTGGGGGTTTTTACTAATTATCCTATATATATATATATATATATATATATATATATATATATATAAAACTTATGTTCTTCTAACGTGCGCCGCATATTAAAATTAATTTATGATGAACCACGCTCGTGCCCATCGGTCAAAATATATGGAAAAGCGAAATACCTTAACAAAAATCGAGAAAATAACATCAATCCCACCTAACATAAATTATATTACAATTTTTTTTTATATAAAAAATAATAAAACCGAAAAATAATAGAATAGTGGGACTGTGTAATGAAAGAACCCTGTTGCAAGTTACCTCGTAGCCCGCGTGCTAAAATACGCATATATCTCTCTCCCTCCATTTCTTTATTTAAAAATAAATACTTTATCAGATCTTGTAATTTGGGGTGAAGAAAACAATAAATGATCTTGTAAATTTGAATAGTACTATAATTGTAATAAATATTTAAACCAAGAAAATAAAATAATAACTTCTTTTTTTCTTTTTCTTTTTTTTTTTTTGTTTTTTCACTCGCGAAAAATAAATATTTAAAGTTTTCGACCACGATTTTTTAGTTTTTAATTTCTATGATTTTTCCATTATGGAATCACATCAATTTAAAATCTGCAAACATAATCTAGAATTTCTGAATAAGAAAAAAAAAATCTCTAAATCTTGGCTAAAACCCATAAAGTCTTACGTCTGATAATCTATTTAAGGTCTGATAAACTACTATGTCTTATTTTTAATATTAAATTTTAAAGTGTTTCTTTCAATAATGAACTGACAAGCTGTTTTTATCCATTATTTAAATTAAAAGGTTTGGTAATGCATTTAAAAAAAGAATTATTTGCTATCCAACAACTTATTTTATGAATTTTCAAAATTTATTTACCAAACACTTTGATCGAAGAGCTTATAAGCTTATAAACATCTTATAAGTTCTTTTAACTGTGTTAACATCTAATAAACTTAACAAGATATCCTCTAAATATTCCTACTTTGTTACAAAAGTTTTTCACCTTTTTACATTCTCCAAATAGTTATTATATAAAATTTGCTAACTAATACTAATTTTTTTTTTATTATGCTAATAAAGCCAAAGAAAGAATCAATTTTTATTTTATATTTAAAAAAGTAGCATTAATTAAAAATCTAATACTACATAATACAATATTCCGAAATTCTAGTGTTTGTGTACGTGAGAGTAAGTTGATTTACACAAGCCTTGTCTATTTCATGTTGCTTTATTAAATACTATAATCTGACACCCCCCCAGTAGGATTTCGTGTTAGAACACCACTCCCCTCTCTCTCTCTCTTCTTTCTCTCTCTTCTGCTTATTATTTTATTTTAGGGTAAAATTCATTTTTCACCCCTGTACTATGATAAATATATCGTTTACCCCCCTGAAGTATTGAAAACATCAAATACCCCCCTGCCGTTAGTTTTTTTCTTCTAATTTCGTTAGTCAAACCCTTTGACCGACTATTGCAAAGAAATGTTGGCTTTTTTTTAACGAAAATACCCCAAAAAATTTCTATATATAGATTTCAGGGCTTTTAGTTTTCATTTTTTGTGGGTTTTGTGCTTAGTTTTCCTATATATAGAAATTTTTTGGGGTATTTTCATTAAAAAAAAGCCAACATTTCTTTGCAATAGACGGTCAAAGTGTTTGACTAACGGAATTAGAAGAAAAAAACTAACGGCAGGGGGGTGTTTGATGTTTTCAATACTTCAGGGGGGTAAACGATACATTTATCATAGTACAGGGGTGCAAAATGAATTTTACCCTTTATTTTACTACGACTGCATATTATTAATTAATTAATTCATTTCTTCAGCAAACAAAATTTCTCACCAAAAAGCTGCAACAGAATCGACTATTTCCAGCAAATGTGTGCGCAGGTTAGCAGCATGCACACTCTTTGCCACTTCTTCCAACCCAATTAATTAACACAACACCTACAAAAAATAAAATAATGCAGCTGATCGATGAGAGAGAAAGTAAATAAAACTAGAGAGAGAATGAAATAAAGCCTAATTTTTTTCCCCCCTCTGAAAGGTCAATTTCTTTTTGAGAGAAAAAAAAAAAACACTTGATAATCCGACCACTCACGCTTCGGTCCGCGTGCTTTGATTCAAGAAAAAGAAAAAAAAAAGAAAAGAAACCGACCCCTCTGAATTTTATTTAATTTTGTTTATATGTATGTTTTGTTGGGTTTTAACTTGTTCCCTTTTGTTGGTGCTGCTGTTTGATGGGTGGGTGGGGTTTGTTGTTTCTTGAAAAATAGCCCCACCATATATACATACATACATAGTAGATTGATTCATCAGCGTCGTCTGTGTTTTTTTTGTTCCTTGGTTTTGGATTTTTAGGGCATCCCCTCTTTGATTGGTTCCTCTCATACTAGTACTAGATTCTCTGTAATAATAATACTCTCCCCTGTTTTTTTTTTTTTTTTTTTTTTTTTTTACATAGCTCCAAGAAAGACTCAATCTTTGTTTGTTTTCGGAGATTTTAATGTTTGGTGAAGTGATGGGGTAATAATAAATCAAGAATGGGTTCTGTTGAGGAAAAAATGAAACCAGGTTGTTTGGTTAGTGGTGGTGGTGGTGGCCATAATCTTCTTGAAGGGATGAAACTCTTGAAAGAAATGCATGATATTAGTAATAATAATGGTGGGTATTTTTTTTTTTTTTTTTTGAGATGTTCTAACATTATAGGATTTTCAAGATTTTTTTTTTTGATTTTATGAATTGATGATTAGGGGTGAAGAAGCAGATAAACTCAGAATTATGGCATGCTTGTGGTGGTCCATTGGTTAACTTGCCTCAAGTTGGAAGCCTTGTCTATTATTTTCCACAAGGCCATAGTGAACAGGTTTTGTTTCCCTCTTCGTTCCGTTTACATGTTTCCTTTTTGTCATAATCGATAATTTGGTAGCTCGAAAGGGCTCGTTCCCGACTGAAACGGTGCGTAATTGGAACGGTTAAATCGAGAGATGTGTTAGTGTAGACTAACCGAGGTAGTTAATCAACTAAGGCCTCGTTCCGACTGAAACGGTGCGTAATTGGAGCGGTTAAACCGAGAGATGTGTTAGTGTAGAGTAATCGTGATAGTTAATCAACTAAGGCCTCGTTTGGTAGGTAAGATTAGCAATCATGAATTAAATAACTTTTCGTCCGGCCGACCCGCAATTGTGGTATAAATAGCTCTAAGCTTGGATAATCTTATCTTGATAACCGAACGAGGCCTAAATTCTCTCATCGAAAGATTGCCAAGTGCTGATCCCTTTCCCTAAGCTCTAATTTGTGGGCCCCGTTTCGAGTTTTTACTATCGGAAATATTTTTTCGGTAGACGGGTTCTATTCTCAATTTGTTGAAAAAAAAATGCAAGAAAAATCAAATTATCATATAATCTTTAATCTTTATTATGGAACGAATGTCTTAGCTGGAATTTCCGGAAAGTAGCCAATATTCGTGTTTAGATGAATAAATTGATAACTAATTATCATAAGCTTGTTGTTAATAATATTGCATTATACGAGATATCGCACGAGGCTAATGTTGTCGTTATTTGTTTGCAAATAGGTTGCGGTGTCGACTAATAGAGCAGCAACTGCACAAATACCGAATTACCCGAATCTTTCCCCTCAGTTGCTTTGCCAAGTCCACAATATTACACTCCATGTATTTCAAGATTTCATCTTTCATCGTTTATTCCTCGATTTATATGTAAATTATATATATATATATATATAATGTAATGTGTATCGTTAACTAACTATCTTCCGATCAATAGGCAGACAAAGAAACCGACGAAATTTACGCCCAAATGAGCCTCCAGCCTGTGAATACTGTAAGAATTATAACCGGCATTTCTAGTGGAATTCCGTTTTATTTATTTTATTTTTAATTTTTTTTAATGCTTTATTTTAATTATGGTTTAGGAAAAAGATGTAATTCCCGTACCGGATTTTGGGCTGAAACCGAGTAAGCATCCGACCGAATTCTTCTGCAAAACTTTAACCGCAAGCGATACAAGTACACATGGCGGCTTCTCAGTCCCTCGTAGAGCTGCAGAGAAGCTATTTCCACAATTAGTACGCTTTATTTATTGATTTAATATTCTTTTTTTGTTTTTTAAATATCGGAATCGGATAATCAGTTAATAGTATATGATGTCATTTATTTAACAGGATTACTCGATGCAACCTCCCACGCAAGAACTCGTCGTCCGTGATTTGCACGAAAATACATGGACTTTTCGCCACATTTACCGGGGTAAATATTCTGCATGGACATTTTTCTTACATAATTAGTCCTATAATTTATATTCATGTATTGTATGTAATATTTTTTTTTTGTCTGTTTTTTTAGGACAACCGAAACGACACCTACTCACAACCGGCTGGAGCATGTTTGTTGGTGCGAAACGCCTTCGAGCCGGTGACTCAGTTCTCTTCATAAGGTAATTATTATTATTATTTTTTTTTAATCACAAATTATCGACAAAAAAAAGTAGTTTTTAATTCTTGATTGTTATTCAATTCTCCAAAAAAAATTGAAATTATTATAGAGACGAAAAGTCGCAGCTTATGTTGGGAGTGAGACGAGTAAATCGCCAGCTGGCAACTCTACCGTCTTCGGTTTTGTCTGCCGACAGCATGCACATTGGAATACTCGCTGCAGCTGCTCATGCGGCTGCTAGTCGAAGCCCCTTTACTATCTTCTACAATCCAAGGTATATAATATAGGGAAAATTACAGCCAACCCCCCGAGGTATGGCCAAATTACTAAAACCCCCCTCTTGTTTGGGTAATTACAGCCACCCCTCCTTTTAAATATTTTTACATAAAATTTATGTAATTCGGTTATTCATTGAACCAAATCGTATATTTAGTTCGGTAAATGGTATGAAATGTTGGCGTATCGAAATTTCGGTTCGGTTTTACCGATTTAACATCCCTGAAATTTACCTCTGGAAGGGTATTTTCGTAAGATAATACATAGTTGAGGGGTGGTTATAATTACTCAAACAAGAGGGGTTTTTTCGTAATTTGACCATAACTCAGGGGTGGCTGTAATTTGCCCTATATAATACATCTAATAATTTATTTAAAAAAAATTATTTTGGATAATTGATAATAATAATATTTAATATTTTTGCAGAGCATGTCCAGCAGACTTTGTTATTCCATTTGCTAAATACCAAAAATCGGTTTACGGCACACAACTATCGATCGGTATGCGGTTCGGTATGATGTTTGAAACTGAAGAGTCCAGTAAAAGAAGGTAATTTCATATTTCATTATTTTGTTTATTCCGTTTGCCGAATATATAAAAAAAAAAGTTATTCGTTTGACGTTTATTTTCGATTCAACAGATATATGGGCACGATTACGGGTATGAGCGACTTAGATCCACTGCGATGGCCTAATTCGAAGTGGCGTAGTCTTCAGGTAAATTATATACTTACGATAAACACATTTTCTTGATAAATAATACATATTTTTTAATATTATTATTAAATTAAATATTAAGTTTGTTTTTCGATATAATAGGTGGAGTGGGATGAGCCTGGATGTGGCGATAAGCGAAACAGAGTTAGCCCGTGGGAAATCGAAACTCCGGAAAGTCTATTCGTATTTCCGTCTCTAACGGGCAATAATTTCAAACGCCCTTTCAACTCTGCATTTCTTGGTAATATATTGCCGTTACTAGATTTTTTTTTCGGGTTAATTTACAAATAAGCCCCCGAGGTATACCTAAATTACGAGAACACCCCTCTAATTTGCAAAATTACAATTTACCCCCTCAAATTAACGGATCTTAAATTATGAAATACCTACATTGCCCCTAAATAAAAACAAAATAATAATTACAAATAACTCCGTGAGGTAATGTTTACGTTACAAAAGTCTTCATCTTGTTAGCAAAATTACATTTATCCCCCCTCAAACTGACAAAGTAGGTAATTTTAGCCCCCCTTTTTTTTTCAGGAGCACAACCAGAATGGGAGAGTTTGGTGAATAGACCTTTCATTCGAGTCCCCGAATATTCACCGGTCGATTTTCAATGCCCCTCGATACCGAACATGTGGTCCGATCAGCTAATGAAGATGCTTACTAGCAAACCTAATAAATTACCTATCATGCAAGATGCAAATGATACTGCACCACCACCACCACAAGAATCGAAATCCGTGACGGTGCAATCTCCGGATGTGTTTCAACAAGGACAGAATCGTAATTTCGCAAACACGAGTAATAATATACCGCCACCCGTAAAACCAGCCACATCCAACAAAATCGGAAGCCAAATATCTTCGGAAACTAGTTCCGAATTAATCCACCCTACTAATAACGGGCTGCAATCAAGTGGGTGGGTCCCACAGCCGACCCGTTTCGACCCGCCCGTTATTAATCAGACCCAGCAAATCGACCCGTTTCAAGTGGACCCGCAACCACTTCAATATTCGGGTCTGATCGATTTCGCTTCGTACCCTCCGATGAGTTCTCCTTCCGGAACGTTCCAGAATCCCGGAACTTTTTCCATGATCAAGAAATCGGATGGCATCGGTTCTTTAGGACAAGAGATGTGGGACCCGCCTCATTTTAACAACGATGTGTACAGCTGTCTGAATCTTGATTGTAGTAACAGTGGGAGCACGGTGATTGATCCTTCGTCTGTTTCGAGCATGGTTTTGGAGGATTTTTGTCCGTCGAAAAACCCTGATTTTCAGAGCCCGTCGGATTATATTAATGTGGGGAACTATTGTTCGAACCAAGATGTGCAGTCACAGATTACGTCGGCTAGTTTGGCGGATTCCCGTAATTTCTCTGTGCAAGAATATGCTGACAATTCGGGCGGAGCATCTTCGAGCAACGTGGAGTTTGACGAGGGTAAAATATTGCAGCAAAGTTCGTGGCAGCAAGTCACTCCTAGGTTCAGAACTTACACTAAGGTACGTGCTCGATTTTTTTTTTTTCCAAATGGGGCTCATTTTTCTTTAATCATTTCCACAATCTTGTCTCGTTATATTTCATGAATATGAAATTAAATAAATATTTTGACAGATTCAAAAGGCAGGATCTGTGGGGAGATCGATTGACGTCTCGAGTTTCAAAAATTACGATGAATTGCGATTAGAAATCGAGCGAATGTTTGGGCTCGAGGGTTTGCTTAATGACTTGGGTTCCGGATGGAAGCTCGTTTATGTGGACTTCGAAAACGACGTTCTTCTCGTTGGAGACGATCCTTGGGAGTAAGTACTAGTGTATTATTATTGTTATATAGTATTGAAAAATGAAAGATTTTTCGATCTAAAATGCGGGTCCCGTTCGTTTTTTTAGGGAGTTCGTCGGGTGCGTGAAGTGCATTAGGATTTTATCGCCGTCGGAAGTTAAGCAGATGGGTGAAGAGGGAATGGAGCTTCTAAACTCTGTTGTGTGTTAATGGAGCATTCATTATTTGTGTGTTGTAATTTCTTTTCTTGAGTAGAAAAAACTCTTTTGTAGGAAGGTACTTTTCTTAGGGTTTAATCAAGATTTAATATATAATGCTGATTCTGATTCGAAAATTTCCGAATTTCAGTTATTGTTTTCGGATACGAATCTTGGAGGAAGGGGTAACCATGGAAATAAATCAAGAAAATTAATGGTACCAAAAGACCAGATAGCATAGCCCCCAATTCAATGCAACCATGTATAAGCATGGAATCTATAACAAAACTATTTGTATCTATAGTTCACAATATCAAACCAAGAACTTATGCAGAAACATTTTATCAACTAAAATTCGAAAACTTCGAAATCTCACATCACGTAATAGATATTCGAACCACATAATCCATTGCTATATTAATCTTCTTCTCTATCCCTATAAAGCAATCAAATCGAATGTAACAAGAGACCGCGTAAAATTTAAAAATCGCACCTTTTTTTCGTAGTTGCAACTATAGATAAAATAACCCTATGATCCAAATCAAATCGTTCGGCCTTCACTTATTCGAACAATAACCAAGAAAAATCGAATCTTTTCAAACTATACCCTCACCGGTTTCTGCAAAACCGCAGACAAGTAAACCTCCGATTTACCGGCACCGTTAACTTTCTCCCCCACAACCCACTTCAACTTCTTATACCCGAACCGTTCGATCAAACGAGTGAGAGCACTCTTCTTGTCATCGCTCGAGCAATAAAAGTTGTCCAACCAAAACAAGCCACCTGTCCTAAGCACACGGTCTATATCAAACATCAAGAACTCCAATTTCTCCGATCTACCCCCAACGTCCAATCCGTTCGCCGCGTGAACCAAATCGAAGACATTATCTTGAAACGGAAACCTATGATCCAAGCTAAGGTAGAGGGGGAAAAGCCCCCTCGAGGCAATGAATTCGTTGAAAGGGGCATCGACATTCAGAGTGGCGGTGACTATAGTTACGTTCCTCTCCGCCATCCTGGCGGCAAAAGTGCCGGAGCCACCACCGATATCGAACCCGATTCGAATCCCTCCACCACCCACCACCATCGCAAGCACATCATCGATCAAGAAATCGTTCTTGCTCCGACCCTTCACGTATTTCTGCGTCTCGTAGCCCTTGACAATATCGAAACAACCGGCGCAGTCTCGATTCAGCTTCTTGATATTCAGACAAGCGAGATTCTTGCAGCCTAATCCACTCCAGCTAAAACTCTTCTCGCTAACATTTTTCCAAAGCGAAATCGGAAAAGACTGAAACCCCAATTTAGGGATTGCTTTCGCAAAGCACCTCCTCCTCGGGAGAGGCTCGCACCCCCGAAGAATCAGCTTCTGACCGAGGCTCCAGTCGTCGGGGCAAAGACCGTTGACTTTATAATTCATGAATTCGGACAGCAAATCCACGGATTTCTCGCAGGAGTGGCCCACTGAGGCCACCATTTCAGTGATCCCAGTTCTTGAATCTTTACCCAAGGGGAGTAGATGGTGGTTCAAGAACTGTTTGAGCTCGATTGCGATGTTTGGTCTGGAAAGATCGATGCTTTCGTAGCCGAGGAGCTGTTTTTCCATCTGGGTTAGTTTCTTCTGGGACGATTCGATCTCGCGCAGGATTAAGCTGACTTTTTCGGAGATTAAGGAGATGTTTTTAGGGTAGCTGTTGTTGTTGCTGTAATGGTGGATGGTTGGGGTGTGGTATGTGAATGCGTAGAGAGCGAAGAGATTTGTGGTGATTACTGAAAAAAGCATCAGGAAATTCACGGCGGAGGAATACATTGTTGCCCTTTTGAATCTTGCTGTGCCGTCTCCGATTTTCAGAGAAACAGCACCCATTGTTGTTTCTCTCTCTAGCTTCTTTCTCTCTCTGTTTCTTGATCTTTAGTGTGAGGTAGAAATGGTTGTGTGTGTGTGTGTGTGAGAGAGAGAGAGAGAGAAGAGCAGTGGAGTGTGAACAGTGGGGTTAGATTCAAGTGAGTGAGCAAGTTGAAGAGAGAAGGATTAAAGAAAGAAAAGTTGATTAGGACAGTAGTTAATGAAGTTTAAGCAAGAGATTAGCGGTGCTAAAAACTTGGTGTTTTGTCGGTTGGTTTTTAGGTGAGGGTGAACCGTACACGTGTACGCAGATTACGTGGGGAAGTCTAATTATGTGGAAAAATTAAAATTCAGTAGAATGACTGAAGAAAAAGGACATTTAAATGCAACCCGTGAGCAATTTATTCACCGCGGTGGAAATCAGAACGAAATTTTCGACTTCTGTCGATTTTGATTCGAATAACTTTAATTTTTGGAATAATTTTTTATTTTTATTACAATTTAAAAAAGTCCGATTTTTTAATTTTATAATTTTTTAGAAGGGGAATTGGAATTAATTTTTCATTTATAAAAAAATGGATTTTTTTTCATTCATTTCAATAGAAATTATCAAGAATGAGAATTGATTTGTATAGTTAATTGAAATGGAGTTGAAAAAGAAAGTGTTGTTGGAGAGAAAAAGGGACGAACAAAGAACTAAACTTTAGAAATGCTTTTTAATTTCATAAAGTACTAATAAAGTTATCAACAAATATATAAATTATTAATTATTAATTTATCAATAAAATAATATTCCGCTAAATTAATAGAATTTTGTCGATCCCAATTGTATTAATTTATAGATGTTTAATATACAGTAGAATCTCAATAAATTAATAATATACGCTTAAATAATAATTTCTTCTGATCTCGACTCGGTAAAAACCTACTAAATTATTAGTTCGATAAATTAATATTTCACTAAATTAATAAAATTTTGCTAGTCCCGACTGTATTAATTTATAGAGGTTTCACTGTATCATGAAATAAAGAAAATCACAGCAAAATTTATACAAATGCCAATCAAGATATACACTTCACAAGAATATATACTCTTTCCTGCACTTCTCGATTTCTCGTATGCGTGCTCTTTTTTACCAGTAGTCGCGACAAGAACACACTCCATTCTTGAAATGGTGCAAGGATTTCGAATCACTGATATATATTTCACAACCGTGTCTTTTCGAGACCAGCTTCGCAAACCTATGACAGTTGCCACACATTCTCACGTTCTTCACAACTCTAATAGTTCGAGGAGTCGACTCTCGACAAGACTTTATCAAAGCAAAAGCTAACGCCAGTTTTTCACTATGAATTCCCACACTTTCTTCTTCTTCTTCTTCCTCCTCTTCTTCAATACTAAGCATATCACGATACTGCGATTCCTTATTACAAGACTCCACTCTTTCGATCCAAGAACGCAGAGACTTACCGTCCAGCTGGCGAAGATCCCCACTCACAAAAGTGTGAACTGTGTTTTTCTCCTCGATCCAGCTCCGCCCGAGAGAATATCCCGTCGTCTCTTTCCTTTTCATCTTCAAAGATTCCTTGGAAATCCCTCGTAAATCGTATAACTGCAAAACCAACTTCCGCACAAACAAAGTATCATTATTATTATCGGGTTCCAATTCGAGTAGTTTTTCTCCAGCATGGATTGCCAATTTAACATTCCCATGCCTACGACAACAAGTTAGCAAAGCCCTCCAAATCGACACATCTTCCGATTCTTCCGAGGCCATGTTTGCCACGAACTCAAATGCTTCGTCAACTTTCCCCGAACGGCCATACAGATTCACCACAGCAACGTAGTGATCCAAACAGGGCACAATCTGATACTCTTCGGTCATATTAGAAAAAACCCGTTTCCCTTCTTCGACTTTCTTGGCTAAACCATACGCAGAAATTACACTAGCAAATGTTCCCCTATTCGGCCTGCACTCCTGCCTCGTCATATGCTCGAAAAGCTCAATCGCCTCGTCAGCACATCCGTGCAGAACATAGCCAGTTGTCATCGTGTTCCATGTAATGATATCTACCGATGGCATATTCGCAAATATTTTTTTCGAGTATTCTATTTCGCCCGCCTTCGCGTACGTGTCTATCATAGAATTCGCAACCGAAAGCTCCGACTCCAAACTTCTTTTCACCACACAGCAGTGAATCTCTTTCAGCTTCTTCACCGCAATTAAATTCGCGCACGCTGGCAAAATGCTCAAAACAGTAACCGAATTCGGTTTCACACCGCAAGATTGCATCTGCCGGAATATTCCCAACGCTTTATTCTTCTGCCCGTGATCCAACAATCCAGCAATCAGAGCGTTCCACGTGGCAGTATCCCGTTTAACGCCCCCGATCTTCTCCATCGTATTGAACATATCCATAGCCTCATCTTCATCTCCGTTTTGTATGTAACCTGTAATCATCACATTCCACGTCACCACATTGGGCAAAATAAAACCCGATTCTTGCATTTGTTTGAAGAGATCGTGCGCGACCCCACAGTATCCAGCCTGGCAGTACCCACCAATCATCGAATTCCAAGTGTACACGTCTTTTTCAGACATCGTATCGAAAACCCTTCTTGCAGAATCGAGTTTCCCACACTTCGAATACATATCGACTAACGAATTCCCCACGAGCACATCTTCACCGTGCCCTAACTTTATAGCAACCAAATGAACTTCCTTCCCTTTTCTAACATCTTTCAAAGAAGAACAAGCCGATATAGCACTCATCACAGTGATACCGTTCGGTACAACCCCAGATAGAAGCATCTCTCTAAACAACTTCACCGCCTCCAATCTCCGATTATTTTGAGCAAAACCCAAAATCATGCTAGTCCATGTAAAGACATCTGGCTTAACTCCACAGGTTTCCATTGCATTCATCAACTTCTTCGCCACATCACACTTTCCAAGATGATTACAGCTGGAAATCAATACATTCCATGTGATCTCGTCCGGTTCGAGACCTTCTTCCTTCATTGACTCGATCAATCTCTCCGCCTCGTTTATTTGTCCCGCGTGACAATAACCCGTAATCATTGCATTCCAAGAAACTCTGTCGTTCACTTCCATCCGTTCAAAGAACTTCTCAGCTAAGCTCAAAAGCCCACATTTGGCGTAAACAGAGAGAATCGAATTATTCACGCGAAGTTCTCTACTCAGGCCGAGTTTGATCGCCATCCCATGAATCAACCTCCCTGTTTCTGCGTCTCTCGAATTCGAACAAGCCTGTAAGATTTTCGGAAACAAGAAATTGTCTGGGATGACATCACCATCCTTCATCATCCAGTAAAAAAGCTCCACCACGTCCCCCCACCTCTTCTCCCTCGAGCAAGCCCCGATTATAGCGGACCACGTGTACAAATTTCTCTGACGCATTTCCTCAAACACTATGAATGCATCATCCAAAGACCCGCATTTTGCATACATACCAACCAGCTTGGTTTCCAGAAACGGGTCGGGTTCTTTGACCCATTTCTTGACAGTGGCGTGGAGCTTGTAGCACAAGTCAAGTGAATTGGAATCGATGCACGATTCAATCAGGCTGGAGAGAGTGGCGGGGCTCACAGTGGAACCGCACGAGTCTAAAGAGGAAATAGCTTCGGTCAGGCGGCCGTGGTTGCATAGTCCCTTCAGATAGGCGTCGTTTGCGAGTTTTTGTTGGGCGATTCTTGAAAATGCTTTGAATTTAGAGGGGTATTCTGAGATTTTTGAAGGTATTATTATGGTTTTGCAGGGAAGAATTGCGATCTCCATTGGAATATGTTTTTGCTGTGAATTGAAAGAGAAATGCTGAGCCACAATAATTCGTGATGATATTGATAGCCTTTGAAAATCTGTCAGAATTTCTATCTTCCTCAGAAAAAAATATGATAATTGGTGGACAGTGTTCAAATCTCATCAACTTGTCATTTTTTTTTTTTTTAATTAGTGATGTATACTCGAAATTTCAGTAGTTCTTGGAGTGCTAATTAGTAGTTTCACTTAACTATTTAAAAAAAAATTAAAAAAAAAATAAAAAATCTTTTGCTTCAATTATTTTACAAACTCATTTTCTTCCTTCAATTTTTCGTAGAACCATTTTTTTCTAATAAAAATAATGGTAAATTACGGTCAACCCTGAGATAAGGCAAGTTACGAAAAAACCGCTCATGTTTGGGTAATTATAACCAACTCCTAAACTACGAACCTTCTTACATGTTCATCCTCGAGTGTCAAATTCAGTGAAATCTTCTAAATTATGTAGAATATTCTTCAATTTGTACCTGTTTTACTTCATTCGAGCTCC
This sequence comes from Erythranthe guttata, assembly GCF_056151865.1. NCBI lineage: Eukaryota > Viridiplantae > Streptophyta > Magnoliopsida > Lamiales > Phrymaceae > Erythranthe > Erythranthe guttata. Next base: position 15,945,346 of record NC_142535.1, read on the forward strand.
ACATTTTGAAACAAGATGATCATAAGACATGTCTCTTGGCTTGTAAATAAATATCAGATTGTGTTACATCAGATACTGCATTTTTGCACAAAACGAGTACATACAAGCTAGAGAACATTTCACGAAAACTAAAAGATTATGTTAACTTTGAGACCATGGTTGACTTGTAAGAAGATTCATAGTTGATAGGTTGTTATAATTATCCAAACATGAGGAGTTTTTTTCGTAAGTTAACCTTACCTCACGAAGTGACCTTAATTTACCCTAAAAATAAAATGTATCAAATTATTCAATACACACAACAAAAAATTAATTAGGTCAAGCATTTAAAAAAAAAAAAGAAAAAAAAAAACAGAAGCCAGCAGCTTATTATCCTCTTAACTTGAAAAATTGAGGAGAAAAAATCTCATAAATATGAATAAACAAATATGATTTCATCCTCGGCGTCAAAGAAACATAAAAATAAAGATATACAATATTGCAACTTTTGTTATTTATGTTCCAGTAATTTCTCTATCCAGTTTCACTCTCTTACTACTTTGAACCTCTGGCATGCTACTGACCCTTTGCTGCGTCGATGCCGATGATGATGTCATCTCATGCAAATACGTACAGTTAGCTCCGTTTCTACAACCCCTCGGGCTGTTAAAATACATGCAAGGTTTCATTACCTTCGGTTTTGAATCTCTCTGTTTCATCATATTTGATGCTTCTTGATTGTTCTGAATTTGCTGACCAAATTGCTGCATATTTTCTCTTCTCTCTCCTCCATGCTGCTGGATAAGGCTCTTATAATAGCTGATATCCTTCGCCGCCGGAGGCGGCGACGGAGCGGCGGAAATCAAATCAGAAATGCCGGACGGCGGCCGTTGATTGGGGGGGATTGGTCCAACCCTGCTCGGAGGGTAAAACGGTCCATTTGCAGGGGGCCTCAGAGGTGGTGGTGCGAACGAATTATTGTACTGTGTGCTGCTGCTGCTGGTGCACGGTATGTTGCTGTGCACGCTCGGTGACGGTGGAGCGTTCTGCACTGCGGTGTGGTTAGTGACGAGGTGCTGGACCATTTTGGGGTCGCAGAGGATTTTAAGGAGGAGGTCGCGGTCGATCATGTTTCCTCCTCCCTGATTGCTGTTCGATATGGCTGATGTTAGGGCTGACGTCATCATGACATCACTGCTGACCTGAGACGAATTTTGAGTCTGAGGGACTACCGAATTTGTGATGTTTACTGAAGCATCTAATGCAGCAGCATCTTCGTCTTCGATTGGTGTGACTGGGACCACGGGAGTGTAGCGGTCGTCGTTAGTCGAGTTTTCCTCGCCGATTAAAGGAGAAGGGCTGCGCAAAGGCGAAGGGCAAAATGGTCAATTCACATAAGAAAGGGAAATTAGAAATATCTAAAGGTTTATTGCATTCTTCAACCCCTGTATTTTGTCTAATTGTTAAAGAAAGCCCGCCGTGTTATTTTATTAGCAAAAAACCCCTAAAAACTCACTTTTTAGGGGATTGTTGCTAATATTTATAACACAGGGGGGTGTCTTGGCAATTCGATAGAACACAGGGGGTGCTAAATGCAATAAACTCGAGGTAATAAGAATGCATCATTGTACTTTGGAGGAATGGCAGTGGAGCGTGGATAAATTGCTTCTAGAACTCTCATTTCGCGTTCGTTCTGGGTTTCCATTTCATTGCTCTCGTCACCAGCAACCACTCTCCAACCAGCATTTACTACCAACTGAAAAAAAAGATGCGAAATACTTTAGTATCAGAAAAAAAAAACATGCTTCAATACTAATAATATACAAGTGCAGTATAACCGTGGTACATAATAAAACCTACGCAAAGCCTTGAGTTGTTGCCTTGTAAATACTAAGATATAGATGCAATGGTAGAACGAAAAGAAGAAAAAAAAGGACGCAGGGTCGTCTGTCTGATATCTCAAATTATAGCCCACGTAAAATATCTTTTCTACAGGAATTTTACAATAAAAAATGAAACTTGTATCCCGATTTACAATGCACCGCTGGGTACTATTTATTAATAAAAGACTGACTTCAGACACTTTGTTAAACTTTAATAAAACATCAACCCGAGATGGTTGTCGGTTCGAATAATCCCAGCCTCAGTCCACTTCCGGGTAAACTTTATTGTCTGTCACAGCTGTAGGGGCGAAACGGGAACATGAACAAAAGTACATCTATACTCTTCAAACACACAACGGAAATTTCATTAAAAATAATACAATTAATATTCATTGGGTACTTACTCTGGGAGGGCATTTCCATTTGATCAACGGTATTTGAGAAAGCTTTGCTGTCCAAGGATTTGGAGGCTGGATTCCCTCGAAGCCAGGTGGCAAATTGTCATTGGACGTTGAGCCACTACCGCTCTGTGCTTGCCATAATGACTTAGCCTGGAGATGTTCTTGACTTCCAATTCCAACTTGTGACGGATAGTCTTCCGACAAAAACAGCCTCACCTATTATACGTAATGAATTTAGTTGAGTCGTTATTAGTCGGTAAGTCTACTTGCGTAAATATATCCTACACGCAATCAGACAAATACAAGATAGAAATTTACTATATACCACCTCATCATTTCTTATTCTCAAGCTACTATAAAACACACACACACACACTTGCCCAATAGAATAATCTTGATGAATAGAATCGTGAGTATGGCTATTTAACAACACGTAAAAGAGTAGTTATCAACTTACTCACTCAGCCCATTTCAGAAAACAGAGAGATGGCTGATAGATAAAACGAGTAAATTAAATAAGAATATTGATTCGAGTGCAGCTACTTCCACCCCCCAAAAAAATCCCAATACACCACCATATTTTTTATTTCAAATTTAACCTTATATGAAAAGTTTAATATATCCTCAAGTCCACCACAACAATATCTCTTTCTTTTTCATCCCTCTTCGCGAATTATTCTCCTTTCATTTAAAACCCATCATTCTCCGTCGAAATCCACCAATCTCATTTTCGGCTTCTTTGTGGATCAAACGTCGATTAACGGGAATACAAGAAGGATGTCAATATAAAATTCATGCAATTCGAAGGCAAAAATCATTTGCGTACTGTATTGAGAGGTTATAAGCACTATAAAATATCTGTGTTGATAAATGCATGTGAACTTTAAAACCCTAAAATTGATTCAAATTTATACATTGAAGTAACTAGATGGCTGTGAATTTAAAAATATACATCAAATCCATTCATTTCAAATCCTTCAATCTAAATGTACCCTAAATTAAAATATATGAGTATATTGAAGATGGTTGTGAATTGATAATTTTACATGGTGGAAATAGCATCACTTATCAGCTATCTAATTTGAAGATAACATTTCGTGATTAACTGTATATTTCCCGAATACCAGTTTTCACCAACTGTTTTCATTCGAATTCTCCTTCTTTCTATCCTCTCTCGCCGCTTTAAATTTCTTTTTGGGGGGTTTCATTCGAAATACCCCTACTATTGCAGACATGCCACTTATTGAAGAATCAACCAAATTAACAAGAATATGAACGAGTATACATACAAAACTCGGAAATTCTAAAGGAAGTAATAATAAAAATTTTCATAGACAATTCAAAGTTCTTTATGACTTGTTGACCGACCACCCACGAATGTTGCCAAGCTTGGGGATGGGAGAATCAGAGGTACCATTTCGATACCTCATCGTCCAGTTTCGAAATTCAGCAGTGGGCTGAAATTTACAATCCAGCCCCTATCACAAAAAGTAGACACTCCTTTAGGATGGGATAAAATACTTTTATCCCATCTAGTGCTGCAAACAAACACTAACTAAGAGCATGAATCTTATACAGAATATTAATACTTCGACATTTATATTTGTACGAGTGAAAACTAGAGCTCAACAACCCCGTTCGTTTCTAAGAAATCTTACATTTTACTTAATCGAGAAGGGGAAACGAGCAAGATTACTTCCAACCAAATCAAGAAAAAGGGTTTAGCTTAGAGTGCTACAACTACAGAGAATGTAGATAGAATGGACACTTGTCATACTCTTTAATAAACTCGAGAACTAGATGCTTTCTTTACACGTGTCAGTCATTCATGCGTTCTCCGTTAAACATGATTCTGGTTTCATTCATTTCTATTGGTGTAATCTTTAAACACAAAAAACCACAACCTTTCTGCAATCCACCAAAATCTTAACCGCGTTACAGAAATCTTACACATGTTAATGTTTCTATCTAGACACTATTCAAACCACGAAAAGTTGGATAGCATTGACCAAACTACCCTACCATCGAGTGTCAATACAATGACACTATACTTGAAACATGTGTTCTAACACAATACACACAATTATGGTTTATGCAACTCATATTCAACACCGAGCTTCTTTTACTAACTCCATGCACAGATAATGTTGCAACGAGTTGTATCTATCTGTAACTCACTTCTAACTCATCAACATAAGCATTTAAGGGAAATTCATTTACTTAACACTAAACAATGCCAAAGTCAACTGAATTTCCAAATCAGACAACTTTATCTTCTTCTCCCCTAAGGAACCCTTTCTTTCAGACAGTAACAAAAGCACATTTGACATTTCCACATAATCCACTGGTAATAAAAATTTAGGCAAATTCAACATTTCCTCCATTTATTACGAATTCCAGAGTAAATTATTATCATTGAAGAACAGTCAACGAGAAAATTAAAAACTTTAGAGGATTCTTACAAAAAATATACCTGACAAAGATTACCATCCGAAGCCCAAGTAATCCTTTTTGGTTTCTGCGATCTTCCCATATTAACAAATCAAACAAGTATTGATTTGATTCTCAAATATTCGGATATATATATATATCTTATCAATACAAATTCAATCGCGTTTTTTTAGCAATCAAATCGCCAACATCTCTGTAAATTTTTTTTAACCCTGATTGCCGATTAAAACTTTAGTTTGATTGATGTTTTCAATTGTAGCAGGAATCGATTGAGAGGAGAGGGAGAGAAGACAGGATGAGAGAGAAACAAGAGTGAGGATAAGTCCAAGAAACCCTAGATAGGAACCCTAGATCCTCTTGATTTTTATTTCTATTATTTTCACCTCTGTTTTTCGCCACTTAATTTTTCTACCCGAATACCATTTCCGCAGCGCCCATTTTATATAGAGATTTCCGTGGCGCGTGTGATTGTAACGCTCCTCTGACGCGCGTAGCTGGCCGCCACCCAGGCCCGTGTGACTGTATGAGTCATTTCCGTCACGGTGTCAAATTTGACCACGGTGGCGATTTATTTCATTTTTTTTTTTAAATTTGATTCTAGCACAATTTTAAAATTGTAATCCTGGATTTCACAATTTTAATAATAAATTTTAGTAATATTTCTGGATAATTCCCTCAATTTTATCATAGTTGTTATTAAGGGTCTGCGGCAGGCCATTTGGATAGAGTTCCATGTTGGAACATTAATCCAACGTTGGACTTATATGTGAAATATTATGTGTTGCAAGACTGTCACGTGAAGTTAAGCCCGTTAAAGTGATCGACTAAAGTTTATTTTGGATTGGGCTTTAATGTGTCTAATGGGTGTGGGCCTTTAATGTGTAGAGACATTAGGGTAATTTTATTATAGTGATGGGCTAAAATAAAATTACACAAGATAGCCCATTAGGTTATCTATATATATTGGTCATGGTCCCCGGATCACATGTACGAATTCCATTCTCTATGTATTCCATCGACATAAAGAAAACGAAGAGAAGTCTAAAGGGTTCTCGGGTTCGGATGTACATGATGATCTGGAAGATCTATGATCGTTTTATATCAATTCCACCGGAGTAAGGTACGCTTCCGATTTATGTTTATGCACAATATTCTTGATGATTCGGCATGACGGTTCCATGGGATTTATTCAAGTTTATTCCAACAAGTGGTATCAGAGCCGACCATGTTCGAATCATCTAGATTTTTTCTTATTTATTTTGATTGATTCTCTGTGTCATGAAATTGATTTTCACGGAGTAAGTTTATTTGATGTTATCATGAAACCTATTTTCTGGATTTGGTTTTTATGGTTAGTAATGTTTCGTGTAAATATGTGATTAAGGTATGTTGTATGATATATGTTTTCATGCTTAATTGAAGTTCGTGGTTATCCAATTATTTATATTTTAGATTTGCTTAATTCTAAAATTTGGATCGAGAGTCTGAAATTTAATTGATTAATTTCGGATTGGCATAAGAATCTCGATTTAACCTGTTTAGAGAAAATTAAGGTTTAATTGTAAAATTGAAATCTGGAAAATTTGTGAATTCCCAATGATTTACTGATTAGGTTCAATCAGTTGGGATGAATTGAAATAAGGTTCCTTGATTCAATTAATTCATATGAAGGTTTAAGGTTAATCAACAAATCTGAAATTCTATTAAGTTTGGCGGTCGGTCAGCCTTCACGACTGTAATGCCCTTAAAGGGCCACTACTCCACCATCTACGGCCACTACTCCACCATTCAACAAAAAAAAATAAAAATAAATAAAAGGTCAGCGGTATGGCGGAGAAATCCGGGAAACGGCCGCGCGTATCTTTCCTCCTCAAAGGTCGACGGTAATGGGCTGTAGCTCAATTACCGTCAATTACGGGTGGTGTGGGAGATTGGATAACAGGTGGTGGTGGCGGTTGACATTAAGAAAGGTCGTGGTAGCGGCTGATTAGGTTGAATAAGGACATTAAGGTTTTGATTTTTTGACTAATGTTTTGCGAAATTACAATTTAACCCCAGATTTAGGGTTTCTGTAATTTCAAATTTGGTCCCCTAATTTAAGTTTGAGATATTTAGCATTATTTCAATTTGGCCCATATTTTGGTTATTCCTGATTTTTGAGCCGGGGTCGATTTGAAATAATGAAAAATCCGTATTATAGCCTCAGGCTTTCGAAAACTGCATTTCAGTCCCCGTTTTTTCAAGTCTCTCTCAAAACAGTGATATACATTCAGAAAATACAGTTTAACCCCCAAAAATTAAGTATTTCTGAATCTTAGGACCCTTTTCACTCAAAGGCTTTTCTTTCAAAATTTCTATTCAGTCCTTCAAGTTTTTTTTGGATTTTCTGAATTTGGGGCAAATGCAATATTTTTGAAGGAATGAAAAATTGATTTTAAGTTTTTTTACAAAAAGGTTTTGGGGCCACTTGAAATTTATGTTTTATGAAGAATCAAACGAATAAGTGAATTATTTTTAATTCTCTTTAAGAACTTGTTTAGTCAAAAAAGTGAGATTCAGTTTGAATTTCAATTTAGTTTCCTGAGGGATTTTATTTTGGGGAATTTCAGATTTCTAAAGTTCGTGTCTTTTTGGATTGAAATTTGGATTAATTAGTCAAATTATGGATATGAATTATTATAATTCAATAGGTTTTGACTCATTAAAGTAATGGTTGTTTGTCAATATATGTATGGGTTATCATGTATAACTCAATAAGCTTTGACCCAATCGATATTTGGCACGTAGACTCGTGACTTTATTATAAATTTGAGTCTTCATTGTTTTGTGAAAATTCATAAGAATTTGGATTTATTTGTCCGAAATTTATTGTTGGCTTTAAATCTAATAAGGTTGAATTTGTGAGCTCTTTTTTGTACTTTAAGCTCAAATTCAAATAAATATGAATTTTATGATTTATGGTTTAGGCTCATCTTTGGGTTATAAAGTGAAGATTTCTAGTCGACTTTATTTTGACTTTAAATCTAAATAACGTGGGATTTGGGTTAATAAGGTAATTTAATTAGGCCTTTGGCTAAAGAAATTTTAGAGAAAGTCTATTGGCTTACATTCAGTTAAAATTCAAATATTGGTTTGGTTTATGTATTTTGATATGAATTAAGAGAAGCAGCATCTCGCCTAAGTGAGCTCTCATGTGAAACTTAATTTATTTTAAAATACAAAAGGTTTTGTGCATGTAATAATGTGGGTATTGTGTCGGCCCTAAGGAAGGCCAATACTTTGCTGAATTGCATGTGCATATTGTGGTGGTAAACGCGTGGCGATTATTTGGTGTTTTGCATGTGAATAATAGTTTGGCCCTAAGGTAGAATTATTATTTGATGTGCTCTTATTGTCAGTGTTTGATTACTACACCAAGATATCACTTACAAGTTAATATCATTGTCCAAAGATAAGTTATTAATGGAGTGCCCGATATCTTGAGATGGAATATACCTTTATTTGAATTTGTGGTTGATATATAATAAATATGTGACGGTTATTAGAATTTCATGTGAACTGTAAATTGGCCCCCAGGTAGATTTATTGTTTGACACGATAGTTTACCGTCAATATTCATTTATAAAAAGTTCCCGCTTAAAAGTTAACGAGTCGTCCATAACGTCAAGTTAACATTGAGCTAGGTATTTTATGATAAATGAACCCAATTCCGTTTAATTATGTCATACATACATATATTCTATTTGATATTTTTATGACATAATAGTAGTTGTGAGCATGTCTTCTTGTTTATGTTCTCTATTTAGTTCATGCTTCCGCTTCTGCGTTATCTGTCAATGTTAATTTTGGTTCTTGTGCTTTATAGCATAATTTACTTATTATTTAGGGTGCATAGATCTTGATTTTACCTTTTAAAATAGAACGACCAACTAGTTTTTTCGGAATTAAAGTTTCCTTAAGGTTAAGATAAAAGGGACTTAAAGAATATGATCATTCTAATTATAAGTATTAAGATCATTTGGTGCACCATTTAAGAAATCTTTAGGGGCATCAAGATTGATAGGGCAAGTACTAGAATATTTCTTAAGGCACTTTTGATACGTTTTATTATTAAAATGACAAGTTTGAATCAAGTATAGTTTTGACTAATCTTGTTTCATTATTAATAAAAGAAAAGAAATATAAAGGAGTACATTCAGTATTAGTCTAATCTCACTTTCGTCTTAAGCACTAAAGTTACGATTTATTAACTTTAAAGTGCATATGGTTTGATTTTTCTTTCTACATCTATAGTCAACATAAGGTTTGTTTCAAAATCTGAAGGATAAATGAATTCTTTGTCAGCTTTTATTTGACTATGTGTAAGAATAAAATGACATAAGTGAGAAAAGACTAAAGTACTCAGTTAGCTACTATCCCATAGAATGACACATTGTTGCAGTAGAGACATCATAATAGATTTTCCAAAAGTAACAGAATCATGTCCGCTTTATCTGTTATTTAAAGATATGAGTCTCCAAAGTATGTCAAATGACAAGTAAGGTTTTGCTTCTAATCTTAAGAGAAGCACTAAAGACTGCAACATATGTTTCTTTTTTTTAAGAGGGATGTATAAAATCTCTTAAGGATATTGAGTTTAAGGGGGGATAAAGGGTTATACTCATTGTTGTATGAAAGAGAGAATTTATTTTTCTCATTATGTTGCTATAGACAATAATAAAGAATACTTTCTTCTCCCACATAAAGGGAATTGCTCCTTAAAGGTAAACTCAACAACCTTAAGAGAATACAATATTAAATTGAGTTAAACTTAAGATGATAATGACATTTGGGATCTTATCAATTGTCAAAAGTGTGAAATCATTTGGTCACAAATGTATGTTTGAGACCGTTAGAATTTCAATAGGCAATGTTGAAAAAGTTATAACTAAAGTCTAATCACCTAGAGTTTCACTCAATACACTATGTTCTAGAGTTTTAGGTTTCCCTAAACGGTGTTACAACTCATAATGATTATCTCATATTTGTGAGGTAAATAAAGTTAATGTTTGTATATACCATGTGATACGTGGGAGATAATCATACACATCTCACTCAATGCCCAATAAAGATCTTACGGTAAAAGAAGAATGCAAAAGGTTCCCTATGCTGTCAACTTTGGGAAATTATATGCATACTTCGGTATGTACGCATTCGGCTAAATCGTACATAACGTTAGGTAGATATTTAAATAATTCTTTAAAGTAGATATTTTAAAAGAAACAAAAAGGATTATACAGTAATTATAGAGAACATAAGGTCATTTATGCTCATTTATCGAAATCAGTTCATTTGGGAGATCATTTGGTTTTTTGATTTCGAGTTTGTATGATGCTTGTACATTATAGATCCATTTAATGTATACCTAATTAAAAGAGAATTTAAGTACGAGTGTTTAGCCAACACCCAAAACTCTTTTAACTACGGTAATCAGTTTATAAAAACATCTTATTTTGTAATATACAGAGTGGATAGGTGTCTATAAAACACGTCGATATAAACTCCATTATGTGTACACACTAAGGATGTCACCCAAAAGGTCTCATGAGCATATTGCTCGTATGGGTGTCATATTAATTAAGGATATTCGGTTTTAGTGGGAGTTTATAATAAATGTGTTCTTTTGCCGTAAACACAATTTTTGGGTTAATTCGGATTAAGGATACTCTTAGGATAATTTCTGCAGAAATAAGGTTTTGGTTTATTCACACTCTGATTTGTTAAGGTTTGATCTCGTTAAGGAGGACCAATTGGAAATAGGTATGTTAAGGTCACATTGCATGACATTTCCATGCTACACATCCACATCATAATCTATGTCATTCAATTGTGTTGATATTGTGACCATTGTTGGGTCCCGTTACGACTAATGTGAACGAAGGCCCCTTTGATTCAGTGTTAGCATGATTGATGGACGAGATTGGTTATAGACACACTTCAGTAATGACAGCAAAGTTGAGCTCAAAATTTATTTATGCAACCTATAATTATAAAGTTACACATATAGTCCAAGTGGGAGATTGTTGGAACATTAATCCAACGTTGGACTTATATGTGAAATATTATGTGTTGCAAGACTGTCACGTGAAGTTAAGCCCGTTAAAGTGATCGACTAAAGTTTATTTTGGATTGGGCTTTAATGTGTCTAATGGGTGTGGGCCTTTAATGTGTAGAGACATTAGGGTAATTTTATTATAGTGATGGGCTAAAATAAAATTACACAAGATAGCCCATTAGGTTATCTATATATATTGGTCATGGTCCCCGGATCACATGTACGAATTCCATTCTCTATGTATTCCATCGACATAAAGAAAACGAAGAGAAGTCTAAAGGGTTCTCGGGTTCGGATGTACATGATGATCTGGAAGATCTATGATCGTTTTATATCAATTCCACCGGAGTAAGGTACGCTTCCGATTTATGTTTATGCACAATATTCTTGATGATTCGGCATGACGGTTCCATGGGATTTATTCAAGTTTATTCCAACATTCCATGGATCCGATTACATTGGATTCGATCTATATGAATCCAGTTTGAATGAAATCTAGTTAGAATTAAATCAAAACGGACCAAGTTGACAATTTTTAAAAATTGGATCCATGTGGATGCAATTTGGATCTATTGAAAGCAAAAAAAAAAGTGATAATTATGTAATAACCCTTTTGAATGTCAGTTTGTAATTACTTATTAAGTGGCAGTTCTGTAATTATTTGTTGAGTGACAGTTATTTAATTATTTGCTTAGAGATAATTTTGTAATTATTTAATGAGTGGCAATTTTGTAATTATTGTACGTCTGTATATGTGTGTCACAAGTGTCTGAGTATGTGCACAAGTGTGTGTCAAAACTGTATGTATGGGTGAAAAGTGTGTTGGAGTGCGTGTCAAAAGTTTGTGTGAGTGCGTATCTATGTGTGTGCTAAAAGTGTGAGGAGTGTATATTTATGTGTGTGTCAAAGGTGTGTGTACGTCTCTATAGGTTCGTGTGTCAAAAGTGTGAGCGTGAGTGAATATATGTAAATGTAAAAATCGAGTATAATGAATTTCGGATCCGATCCACATGAATCCGGACCTATCGTACGAGCTTAAAATATATATGAAAAACTAGTATGTAGTCTACTAGCCCACCAAGCTGAAACAACTATAATGCAACTATCTTGATTAATTATAATGTAGGACAAGACATAAGCATAATGTAAGAAGAAAAAAGTTGCAATTAAGCTCTCAAACGTTTGAGTCAAAACGAACACATTCAAAACCAAATAACGTTAGCCAGCCAATATAAGTCAACATACACTCAAAACTCCTTAAGAGTAAAAACCAATCAGATATCTAAGAGAGAGAAAAAAAAAAGATCAGAAGAAATAAGAATATGGTAATTTACATGCAATCTCATTGTCTCTCCATCTCAACAGAAAAATAATATAATACCGATAGATTGTTCACTTTCTTCAACAAATCAACAGAACGTTTCGCAAAACAGCCAAAGTCCGGAACGCTGTCAAATATCATCACCTTTGTTTCCACAAGATTTGTATCACCTTCGCCATTTTCGGTCTGAAACAAGAATCGCAAAAGATAAGCATGCAGAATATTAGTGGGTTAAATCAGCAATTAGCATCACAATTAAAAATATAGTTCAAGTTCATTTTCGTAATCGAATGGGAATTACCCTCGGTTATTAACAATATATCTTACAACTGAAAACTAGACGCCTTTCTGACAATTTTGAACAAGTGTAACTAGTTAAAATGAATTGACATGAACGAAATTCTACAAGAAATAGAAAGAAAAAATAAAATCACAAAAATTTTGGATAATACCTTGAGGGGAATTGGTAGCAGCATTTCCCTTGGCATTCGGTTGCGCCTGAGACAGTGAGCGCTGAATACGAGGAGAGCCTTGCCTTTCATTAGAACCAGGTAGCGAATGTCTCTTCTTTATGTAGATATCCTTGTCGTGCACATCTGGGCTCGATCTCGGGGAGCCATTAGCAATAGCTTTGGCTCTAGCAGACTCAGTTGCTTGCATGTAACTCGGTAGAGGATTACTGCTGCTACTATCTCTCGGCTCCTCCCGGTTATCGAGTTTCGCCGAACCAAATGAGTTTCGCCTCTTTGCAGTTTTCTGCTCCTGCGAGTGTTCTAAGCTGTTCCTCGAAGCAGAATCTTGATCAGAGTTCGCAAGGCTTTTATCGGCCGATGAAGAAGTAGCCCTGTTCTTGCGTTTGGAAGTGGAGTCGGTTTTCCCACCTTTGCTTTTCTTGGTTTTGACAGACACTTGGCTAGAAGGCGTTGCTTGAGAATCGGGGACAGTTATATGGCTTCTTGGAGATCCTTCTTCAGCTATATGGCTTGTTTCAATTGGATCTGCTTCTGGCTTCTTCTTCTCTAGCTGTGGTGAGTCTGCAGCAGTGATGGAATCAAGAGATTCACCAAAAGTTGAATTAGTACTTTCGTAAGTTTCCAATTTGTTCATGTTAGTATACGATGGATCAGTTTCCAGTACAATGGAGTTTCCATTGGTTTGAAATTGTAAATTCTCTTCGTTTTTAGAATGCTCAGTCTCATCTGGAACTTTAGCTTCTTTTTCAATGTCATAGACTATAGCAGCCTCTGACCTATCCGGTGAATCGAGGGTAGATGAAATGGAAAGCTCGGTCCCACATTCAGAGCCACCAATTTGAACTGGTGGAGGATTGGAAACTGCACTTTCAGCTAACGGGGTTTCCTTGGAAGAAATGAGTGGTTCGTCTGTAGAAGAAGAAACCTTGTACAAACTAGATTCTTCAACTACAGGATCATGAGTAGCTGAAGTGGGTAGTTTTGTCGAAGTGGCAGCCAATCCCAGTTCTTCAAATTTCGATTGAGCAGCAACGAAAGCAGGATTACTCAACTTTCTTGATAACTTTCTCACCTCTGTTTCAGCTTGTTCAGTTTCAACTTCGTTTACTGTTTCCTCCGTTTCGGGGTGAGATATCACTTCCACCACCTCAACTAATTCTGCTTCTTTCGTTTCAAAGGGAGCGGGAGCAGATTCTGTTAAGTCACATTTTGAATTTGATTGCTCAATGACATGCAGCAACTCAGAATGACCGATCAAAGTGCCATCATTCTCTGATGCTTCGATCGATGCTGCATCTTCACCAAATTTGAAGTCTCTCGACTCGGAATAACAATCAGATGGAACCAAGATGTCCTCTTTGGCATCAAAATGTTTTACAGCTGATGCAGATTCCTCTGGCCCTTCATTGCTCGGGGAGGAAACTGACATCCATCTTTCAAGCCATTGCCAAGCTGAGTCTGATTTTGACGGATCACACTTGATGTTGATAGGTTCGCTCCTTGGTGTTGATTCCATAAGCTTAGATAAAAAAACCAGGACACACGTCAAAATTCAACGAAATATAACATTAAATAATAAATCAAATATAGAAATCGGCTACGCCCTTTACCTGACGAGCAAAGGCATTGCTAAGTAGCTTATCAATGGAAACATAAGTGTATGTGCCTTTTGGTTTGGCTTCTTTCTTATTCTGAAAAAGAAGAGATGATCTCACATCAGAATCACAAATTACACGAAAAAATGCAAAGATAAAATCCCACATGTTCGCCCATGCTCTAACAATATACGAAATGATTTTTCATCTCCCTTTCCACTCCTGCCCCCCGCAAGCAAAGAAAATTTTGCATGATGACACTAAAAAAAAGCCAATCATGGCGTGCAACGTAGAGCAGATAAGATAAATAAGTTAAACTGTCATTACCAAGAAAGCAGAATCCTTATCATCTTTTCCATTGCTCTCACTCTGCTTCACAAAATCACCCGACCCTTCTACATTAAGACGGGCTTGGCGTTCTCTAACAAGAGCTTGCATTTTGATAATGGCTTGGACACACCGGAGAGTTCCAACAGCGTGCCTTCGAACCAAATGTCCTCTTACAGCAGCTTGCAACTTAATTATGTTCTTATGCTTCAATAGCACTTGTTGAGCCTGATATATAAAAAAAACCAATAATGCATAATTATTTCTAATTAACTAAAAAATTGTAACCGCTACATCATGTTATATATCAAGTAATACCAGCAAACCCCTGATCGCAGCCTGGATGGTAACAACACTGGGTTCATCAAAAGTTGCATCTGCTCCACAGTCATCCTTACTAGGAGCTACTGTTTCTATTGTTTCTGCCAACTTAGACTCCACTTGAGCAGACAACTCAGCCTTCTCGTCTGCCCACTGAACAACCGAATTCTTCTCTGGGACAGTCAGATCGGGCTGCGCCTGGACGTTTGCAGCAGCGGATTCTGGGTTCTCCTTGTTCACAGATGAAGGGGCTTCTGAAGTAACACTGTTGCTCAATACTCGATGTTTTGGAGATTTCTTCCGGAAACTCCATCCACGCCGATCACCTGAACCCTTGCTCTGCAAAAGAAGTTCGAAAAACATTAATTAAGGATACAGATATTTTCCCTGAACCATAAATGCTCGTAAATGGAGAGGATAAATGCTTTTACGGGAAGACAACACGTGGACCAATCACGCGTCACCTCCTTAATATTACGTCACGAGTACATTTATGATCAATATACAGATAAATATTTTGAATATTAAGGGGCATTAATGTGCATCTTATTAGCCTATCAAATTAGCTAGCATTGTTGTTGTGCCTTCTACTTTATTCGACTACCTAGCAAAGCAACCTCATGCATTAAGGCAGGTCTGTCAGGCAAGTGAATATAACCAAGTGAATACTGATATTTGGGTTAGAAATCCTCGGACGAAAAAAAAAATCAGAATCTCCAATATTTAATTATTTCACATGATGTAACCACACACCACCTCCTTCCCTCAAACCAAAAACAAAGGCCAGTCCGTAAAAGAAACATTATAATTAACACTACTTATTTAATTTGCAAATCTCTTAAACTAGCATGCAAGTAGCTTACTCATCTAAAAATAAAAAAATCATTTATAACAAAGTTCAAATGAAGATTGTAATAAATCTGTTTTATTCAATTGCAAAGCCCATGCTCAATGAACAACTGAATCTCGACATTAAATTCCACTTGCGGCGCTTCTCTGAAAAAAAAAAACAGTCCGAAGGGAATATGCTGCGCTCCTCCAAAAAAAACAGCTATCGTTTCCATTTGTTATCAGTGGCATATTCTGCTACTTCCAAGTTCCAACTATGAATTAGGTACTTGGCATGCAGATAATAAAGACTATTGCATACTATATTATACATAAACTGACAAACCACAGTAAGCATCCATCATGAGACGAGATCATGGTTGCTCTATCAGAACTTGAATTTTGAAAGAATTAGGCCACAATTTTTTTAGTTAAAATATATGCTGTTGAAAACATTAGATCAAGCAATACAGGTGGTTAATATTCTTTTACATGCTGCTTGCGTTACATTTCTACCATGTGCCTACAAGAAAGAAAATAATGAGAATAAAAGCATAAAGTTGGATCAATATCTTAGAAATCTTAATAGTAACAAAGATAAACTCTATCTCTTATTTAGTTACGTTCCTATTCTATAATCATTTTATCGAAATTCTTCGAACACATTGCTTGGGCAACCACCTAAACTACTAGGCGCTGCACATTGTCAAGTTTTAATGTGTGTCATGATGCATATAACATAAGACTCTAGACTTTATTGCCTCTATTAATGGATGAACCCGGTTTTTACAAGTAATTAAAATACAAAATTTAAAAAATAAAATATTAACTTTTTAAAAAATATTACTACCAGAATCAATGGACATTTCTTTATGTGGAAACGAAAATCTAAAAACAGAAAGAAAAAAAATAATTTAGCTTAGGTCATATAATCTAAAGCTCGTTTGTTCAAGACAAACGTGGTATCAAACAAATAACATTGATGTCATCATATCATCAACAACAAACGAACATTCGATAGTGATCACTGCACTTTGCAGCCACTGATCCTCCAGCACAACCCTATACGGCAATCACCTGAACTCTGTCTACGAATTTGGGCGAATATAGCAAATCAATTAAAGATAATAACAACTGAGATCAAAGTGGATTCAGATTTACGAGGATGCATCAACGAAATAAGGAAACATTATCAACATTGCATCTATTAATTAATTCAAAATTGCACCTATTAACTTCAATCAAATCAGCTGTTCCACAACCACAGACAGATCCAGTTCGGCGACAAATTCGCTTATAGATTTAACACCAAAATCTCCAATAACAGCATTCAAATATCCACTTAATTCCGACATTTCAAAAAAAAAAATAATAAAAGAAATAAATTCACTCTCATTGATCCGGTGATCCAGTCACATTTCAGTATTCAAAACTTAATCAAATCCATTCTCACTGATCCTGTAATAGATTCAGTCATCAAATAACAAGCAAAAAAATTCAAATTCAAATCCAATCAATTAAAACCAGATGCTCGTATAAAACAGCATAAAAATTCAAACCGCAGATGTTTCACGCACATCAAAAAAAAAAAAAAAAAAAAAAAAAGAGAGAATTGAACAACAGCGAGAGAAAAAAAAAATTGAACTCGTAGAAATTTACTTCGGGAGTTTGGAGATCATCGTGGTCGACGGAATCGCTGCCGCAGCTGATGATCTTGAAGCACGACGCAGTTGATTTCCCCATGACTTTCTCTCTCTAAAAAAAATTGTCTGACGACCTCACTCACTTTCTCTCTCTAAAAAAAATGGTGTGCTCCTTTGTTTCTTTCTCTCTCTTCTTTTGCTGAGACTAGGCTACCACTCTACAGCAGCATTAGCATATGCAAGCTAGGACTGAGGCTGTTTTTTTCTTTCTTTATTTTATTTATTTCCCTGAATGCCCAATTTGAAAGTGTGATTATTGGAAATTGAGCCTGATAAAGAGGGCAATTTGGGGAACAGCGGACCTCAAAATATCTCCTTAAATCTAGTTCACTTTTGGGTTTGGTTCCGGGTATATAGCTCTGTTTCTTTTCCTCGTTCGAACCTTCTTTTGTATCCTACATTATATCCGTTGGAAGGATGATTTGGTCATTATTCATTTTACTCATTCCTAGGTGGATTCTTTATACTATTCATTTTTTTTATTAAAATGCAACATATTTTCTTTCAATTAGTAATTAATAATTATCATTTTTTCTTTAACGTATGTAGATCTCTCGTAAAATAGCTCAAAAATTACACGAGACTAGAAAGACATGTGGTCGAGTTGGATCTATAAAGTGTTGCTGCTGAAGAGAAAAGAGGGATCGAAAATAATTGAAATTTAATTTAGTGTTTAGTTTGTCCATTGTTTTTATTTCGCTCAGTCAAAAGAGGGATCGAAAATAATTGAAATTTAATTTAGTGTTTAATTTGTCCATTGTTTTTATTTCGCTCAGTCGTAATTAAGGAAAAATAAAATCTTTTATTTTGTTAATAAATGGCTAAATATTAATATTTGGGATTGCTAAAATAGTGATAAAAAGATGTTTTATTCACGAGAAATAGGTTTCTTATTATTATTATTATTATTATTATTATATATATATATATATATATATATATATATATATATATATATATATATATTCGTGGTTGCTGTATTAATCTCGTGAATATAGAAATGCTGTAGCTTACCGACAACTTTAGCAAATTAAATGATTCAAATAATTGACTTATTTAACAAATGATGAATCTGAATGATACCTATGTTTGGATTATTGCCAACTAACAAATAAATTTACTAACAAAAATATGCACTGCTCCAAAATATAACTTTATGCTTAAGTCAGTGTTGTTAAAAATTAATTGCATTTTTCCTTGAATTTAATAGATTTTTTATAATTATTATTTGCTCAATAAATAAATAAAGCACCAATTTTTTTTCCAAGGCTTGAAAGGGTGTAATTGTCAATATGCCATGTGAGAGTGAAATATCCTAATTAATAATTTAATTTGATCAAAGAAGGAATCATTATCATTGACATCATTATCTTAAAAAATTCAACTTAAATTTCATTATGATGTTTGGATGACTAATAGTTGATGATTAGTATTAACAATAATTAATTGGGATTTCTGTTTGATTTAGTCCGTAGGTCTTCGTCTTCCTCAAGCCAGCTCCGCTCGTACTCCGGGTGAATAAACCTGCAACGCCGGGAGGGGTTCCCGGCGGGAAAGCTCCGACGATCAAGTCAGTGATCGGAAATAGAAAAATGTATATGCAATGTAATAGTGATTAGTGTAAAAATCTCATCCCTTTGTGTGTGTGTTGATTCTCTTATTTATAGATGAGGAAAGCTTGGCCTCCAAGGCTTTCCTTTTTTAGGGTTTCTCTTTTCCCCCAAGTCATGTATCTTGGGCCTGTATTGTCCTGGGCTCGCCTTACCTCGTTTTGGTATTGGGCTAGCGAGTTAAGGTACTCCCAAGTAGTTCCGGGGTTCGCACCATACGACGACCTCGCTCACGGTACCGAGCTAAGACATCATGGGTTCTTCATTATGGGC
Organism: Erythranthe guttata; assembly: GCF_056151865.1. NCBI lineage: Eukaryota > Viridiplantae > Streptophyta > Magnoliopsida > Lamiales > Phrymaceae > Erythranthe > Erythranthe guttata. Next base: position 15,964,605 of record NC_142535.1, read on the forward strand.
CTATCGTATTGGGCTTACTCTAATGGGCTTATGTTTATTTATTAATTGTCAATCAAGCCCGTATCAACTACTCCCCCCTACTCCTTATTTATAAAACAAGTCGGCTTTTCTTTACCTCGTTTTATAAGTATGGAGTATGAGGCATCAGTTCGCACTTCGTACTTGATTCATGTCGGCATATGCAGCCTCACTTCCTTTCCCTTTCATTAACTGCTCTGACACCCCGCGTGGTCGGTTCAAGTTCCCTAGGTCATCATGAGAAGATTTCCATCAGCGCTTTTCGTGCTAGGTTCGAGGTAATTTTGCATTAAATCCTGTCCGTTCGGATGGGCGGTTATGATTGATTTTTTCTCTTTCCTAGGTCATTACTAGGGGAGTCCAATCGACGCCTCTTGCGTCGGGTTCGAGGAGACCTACTTTGAATCTTGTCCATCCGAATAGACGGTCACGATCGAGCCTTCTCCTCTTCCTTCTTCTATAAATACCTGGTCCTTGCCATTTTTTAAGTTTTTTCCTTTTTTCACCCTTGTGCTTTCTCTTCTCTTACTATTTCTTCTCCGGCGAACCTGCTTTTCCGAGACAGAGGCCTTATCCTTCGTGCCCATTTTCTTCTTCGACAAAGGTACTACTTCTTTACCCCATCTCTTATTACCCCCGCCTTTACTCTTCGAATTGATAATGTCTGCCCGTTCTCCCGATCCTTTCGGCCAAAAAATGCCCTCCGGGGAGGAGGGTGAAAACCCCGCTTTTTCTATCTCTTCCTCGTCGGAGGAGGGACCCTACTTCTCCCCCTCGGGCAAACTCTTAGAACGGCCCAAGAAGAGGGGCAGAAAAGAGGTTTCGTCTTCCGCGAGGAGTGGTTCTCCTTCCCTATCTGAAGGACGAGATTTGGATGACCAATGGGGACCTAGTACTTTAAGCGAGACAGATCTAAATAACTTAGTTCGCGACATAGGACTCCCTACCGATGTCGAATTGATTCTTCCTTCACGAGATGATCGCCCTCTAAACCCTCCTTTAGGTTTTAGTACTTGGTTTTCGGAGCAATTCTACTTCGGTCTATCTTTTCCTATTTCGCCCTGGTTTTCCGAGATTGCCCAATTATGTAACGTGTCCCTTAACCAATTCCACCCCCATGCCATAATAATTATGACCGGATTCCGCATGCTGTGCGCCTGGTCGGGGGTGATTCCTACTCCAGCTCGCTTCCGGAGTGTGATGGTATTAAAGAATTCGAGTCCTTTCCATGTCTCTATCTCGGCTCGACCGGGTTTTAAGATTCTGATGCCGCCTAATAAAACCGATGGGTGGCAAGGTCATTATTTCTTTGCCAGAAATCCTGTCGACACGCCCTATTTGTGTCCTTGGCTCGCCACCCTGCCTGAAAAGAAAAGGGGGAAACCTTTGGCGGTTGATGATTGTTTGTTAAAAATGATATCCCACTTTCAACCGAGCCACGGCGTCCCGGATAGCCTCACCAGCTTTCCGCCAATGCTTCGCCACTTTCGTTTTCACGACAACGGCACGTATTCTCTAACTCGGGAAGATTTAGGTGGGTTTGGTTATAACACTAATTTTTACCTCGACTCGTTGTCTTACTTCGGTCGGTTTGTTTTTTGTTGTTTCGCTAGTTATGTACTTGTATGCCTTGTATCTCACCTACGTATCTCCCTTGCCCGTTTGTTTTGGTGCGCAGACTTAAGGATGAAGAGGATGTTTCGAGGCGACAAGCCGGCTACCCGTCCCTCCGATCCAGAGCCTGGGTTCGAGGCGTCTGAATTTCAGCGCCCTCTGATCGCTGAATCCGAGAAAAGACCCTCGGAGGAAGGGGCTCTAAGGCCCAGGCCATCGAAGAAAAACACCGCTCCTCCTCGCGCCCGTGGTGGACCTGCTTCGCGAACTGAGGACTCTGAACCTCCTAAACAATCCTCCGCGATGGTTCTCGCCCCGTCACCGCCTCCTTCTTCGACCGAAGAGGTGGTAGAGAAAGAACCTGCTCCGAAGAAACGGAGGTCTGAACTGGCCCTTGGGGCGGCTGGGTCATCTTTACCGGCCGACTTTGGACTGTACCTCTGCCGGAATGCTGAAAACGCTATTGCTGCATGCCGGTCCTTGGCATTCCCCACCGATGTCGCCCACTTCGGGCAAATGAGTAAGGGCGACCGACTTGAGTTGCTTCTTCATAACATTACACAGGTTTGTTTCACGCTGTTCTTGTGAATTGGTTTTTGCCATAGCATCTTGTATTTAAGATTAACTCCATTTAACCTCTTTGTGAGTGCAGCAATTCGCCATCGCCTTCTCGGGTCCCCTGGGGTGGGATGATGTTTCACGCGAGGCGTATGATAATCAGAGGAAAGAGGTGATGCAGCTCCGGAAGGAAGTCCGGGGCTTGAAGGAGAGTTTGGGAGTGTCGGAGTCCTCGAAGGAGGGGCTATTTGCCGAAGTGAAGAGGCTGAAAGAGAGAGAGAAAATCCTCGAGGCTGAAAAAGACTCCCTTGTATCCCATAATGCCAGTTTGGAGGAGAAAGCTAAGGGGCTTTCCAACGAGCTGTTCGCGGCTGGAGTACAGGCCTCCACCAATTTCACCGAAGGGGTGAAAGAGGGGCAAAGGTTGTTCCCGGGGTCGCCTGAGGGCCTTCGCTTCATCGAGGAGTTTGTTCGCCGCTTCTTTCACCGATTGTGGCGTTCCACCACGTTTACTCGAGAAGCTTCAGGCTTAGCTCGTTTCTTCTTTTCGTCGGCGGTTGCGGCTGTTCGGAAGAGATTAGGCGGTGCCGGCATCGAGTTCCCGTTGGTGGAAAATGAACTGGCAGAAGACCTCCCCGACGACGTGATCCCGGGTTTTGAGGGGGATGTAAACGAGGATCCCAACTTAGAGTGGTGGAGGCCGGTTTATCAAGGCCTCGTTGAAGAATTCTCCCGGCAAGGGGCTATCACCGACTTCGCCGGAGACATCGGAGCCCTTGGGACGGTGGTTAGTTCCGAAGAGGCACAACCAAGCCTCGTTTCGCCGCCCCCTCCGGATGCTGAAAATCGGAGTGAAGCAGTTCCGAAATGAAGACCAAAAGGACTTAACCATTTATTATGTTTTGTACTTGGAATATGTATTTCTTGAATATTATTCCCTTTATTTCCTTTTGTCATGTACCCTTAACAATTTCTCCGCTTTTCCATATGTTCAGAAGCGTCTTTATTCGTTTTTCAAATTTGTGCTTCGAGCTTTGATATTCGTCTTGTCTTGACTTCAAGTTCAATTCATGTTTCCATATCTCAGATCATTCTCATTTGTGCTTATCCTCTAAGCTTATCAGTTAACTTGATCTCAGAAAACTGTTATTATATTTCAACTTGATGCTTGACCTCATCATCTCGCGACTTAGCGCTGCAACAGAAAACACAAACCATTGTCACACTAAAACATGCTTTTTACTTACTTTAGTAAAACACGCGATTTAACTTCATAGTGAAACACGCGAGTTAACGCCACAATAAAACACGCGAGTTAACGCCACAATGAAACACGCGAGTTAACGCCACAGTGAAACACGCGAGTTAACGCCACAATGAAACACGCGAGTTAACGCCACAATAAAACACGCGAGTTAACGCCACAATAAAACACGCGAGTTAACGCCACAATGAAACACGCGAGTTAACGCCACAATGAAACACGCGAGTTAACGCCACAATGAAACACGCGAGTTAACGCCACAATGATACACGCGAGTTAACGCCACAATGAAACACGCGAGTTAACGCCACAATGAAACACGCGAGTTAACGCCACAGTAAAACACGCGAGTTAACGCCACAGTTATAACTTAAGTAAATAACACAAGTACTTTTTTAACGTGGAAACCCTCCAAATAAGGAGAGAAAAAACCACGGGGCCTAGCCCAGATCGGAAAATGGATGTTTATTAATGGTTGTTTTGTCTGTACAAGGTGTGTCTCGATTTTGCTGGCGTAATTGCCTCGATTTCCTTTATCTCTTTCTCTCTTTTTTTTTTTTTTTTTTTTTTTTTTTTTTTTTTACGCGAAGAAGCGTTTCAAATGAATGATATTCCACGCTCGTGGTAATGGTTTTCCTTCCACGTCTGCTAGCTCATATCCTCCACCAGCCAAGCGTTTCGTGACCATGTATGGGCCTTCCCAATTGGCCTCTAACTTTCCTGTGTGTTTTAGTGCGTCTGCTCGTCGCAGGACGAGATCACCGATCTGGAATGTACGAGATCGTACCCCTTGATCATATTGAGCCTTGATCAAGTTCTTACTTCGTTCCATGTGCAGATACGCCGCTTCTCGCAGATCAAAAACTTCATTCAGCTGTGTCCTCAGGGCATCATCGTTTGTTCTTTCATCAAATGTGGTGATGCGAAGTGTGTCCATTGCCACCTCGACTGGGATGACAGCATCGGTCCCGTAAGTTAACCGAAACGGCGTCTCGCCAGTAGCTGCCTTGACTGTTGTCCGGTAAGACCAAAGGACTGAGGGCAGTTCGTCTACCCAACTGCCTCCTAATTCGTCCAGTCTCTTTTTCAAACCGTTGACAATGGTCCGGTTTGTGGACTCCACTTGACCATTAGCTTGGGGGTGCGCCACCGCCACGAATTTCTGTGTTATCTTCATTTCTTCGTACCACGCACGAATTTTCTTTCCGTTAAACTGAGTACCATTGTCCGATACGATGCTTCTAGGTAGACCAAACCGACAACAGATATTTTTCCAGACGAAGTGCATTACCTCGTCCTCTGATATTTTTGATAAGGCCTCAGCTTCGACCCATTTAGTGAAGTAGTCTACCGCTACAATGATGAACTTCTTCCGGCCAGTGGTCTGAGGGAATGGTCCCACTAGGTCAATCCCCCATTGAGCAAAGGGACATGGGGCACTCATGATGATCATCTCTTCCCCCGGTTTATGGATAAGTGGGGCATATTTTTGGCATTGTGCGCAGTGTTGATTTAGTCCTCATGCAAAAGTTATTTTTTTTTTTTTTTTTTTTTTTTTTTTTTTTTTTTTTTTTTTTTTTTTTTTTTTTTTTTTTTTTACGCGAAGAAGCGTTTCAAATGAATGATATTCCACGCTCGTGGTAATGGTTTTCCTTCCACGTCTGCTAGCTCATATCCTCCACCAGCCAAGCGTTTCGTGACCATGTATGGGCCTTCCCAATTGGCCTCTAACTTTCCTGTGTGTTTTAGTGCGTCTGCTCGTCGCAGGACGAGATCACCGATCTGGAATGTACGAGATCGTACCCCTTGATCATATTGAGCCTTGATCAAGTTCTTACTTCGTTCCATGTGCAGATACGCCGCTTCTCGCAGATCAAAAACTTCATTCAGCTGTGTCCTCAGGGCATCATCGTTTGTTCTTTCATCAAATGTGGTGATGCGAAGTGTGTCCATTGCCACCTCGACTGGGATGACAGCATCGGTCCCGTAAGTTAACCGAAACGGCGTCTCGCCAGTAGCTGCCTTGACTGTTGTCCGGTAAGACCAAAGGACTGAGGGCAGTTCGTCTACCCAACTGCCTCCTAATTCGTCCAGTCTCTTTTTCAAACCGTTGACAATGGTCCGGTTTGTGGACTCCACTTGACCATTAGCTTGGGGGTGCGCCACCGCCACGAATTTCTGTGTTATCTTCATTTCTTCGCACCACGCACGAATTTTCTTTCCGTTAAACTGAGTACCATTGTCCGATACGATGCTTCTAGGTAGACCAAACCGACAACAGATATTTTTCCAGACGAAGTGCATTACCTCGTCCTCTGATATTTTTGATAAGGCCTCAGCTTCGACCCATTTAGTGAAGTAGTCTACCGCTACAATGATGAACTTCTTCCGGCCAGTGGTCTGAGGGAATGGTCCCACTAGGTCAATCCCCCATTGAGCAAAGGGACATGGGGCACTCATGATGATCATCTCTTCCCCCGGTTTATGGATAAGTGGGGCATATTTTTGGCATTGTGCGCAGTGTTGAACGTATCGGTGTGTGTCTGCTTTCATACCGGGCCAATAATATCCTGCCCGATATAACTTTTGCATGGGGCACTCATGATGATCATCTCTTCCCCCGGTTTATATATATTTCCCACAGACGGCGCCACTTGATTTAGTCCGTAGGTCTTCGTCTTCCTCAAGCCAGCTCCGCTCGTACTCCGGGTGAATAAACCTGCAACGCCGGGAGGGGTTCCCGGCGGGAAAGCTCCGACGATCAAGTCAGTGATCGGAAATAGAAAAATGTATATGCAATGTAATAGTGATTAGTGTAAAAATCTCATCCCTTTGTGTGTGTGTTGATTCTCTTATTTATAGATGAGGAAAGCTTGGCCTCCAAGGCTTTCCTTTTTTAGGGTTTCTCTTTTCCCCCAAGTCATGTATCTTGGGCCTGTATTGTCCTGGGCTCGCCTTACCTCGTTTTGGTATTGGGCTAGCGAGTTAAGGTACTCCCAAGTAGTTCCGGGGTTCGCACCATACGACGACCTCGCTCACGGTACCGAGCTAAGACATCATGGGTTCTTCATTATGGGCCTATCGTATTGGGCTTACTCTAATGGGCTTATGTTTATTTATTAATTGTCAATCAAGCCCGTATCACTGTTAATAATGATTAACCAGTCATTAATCATCAAATTGTCAATATTCAAAAAAAGGAAAAAGAAAAAAATAAAATAATTAAATTAGAGTGTGGGGGATATGTTCATCATCAAGGCTGTGGCTTACTCATGCTTTTCTAAACAATAATTATTACCAAATAAGAAGTGAATAGTGTAATTAATAAATAGAAAATTAATTAAAATGGTATTTTACATATATTTTTCTATAATAGACACAATATTTATTTGCTTTCTCAGTGAAAAAAAATTAAATTTAAATATTATGGGCTCAAACTCATCGCTAAAGACATCAGCCCAATTACAAGCAAATACCCAATATATATACCTCCAGTGCATAAGGAAATTAATTAAGTATATAAGTAAATAATTGTCGTTAGATGTAATTGATGATTATTTTAAGTATCTTTTATGTTTTTCGAGATGCTCTCTAGAATTTGATTGGAGAATTTTCGTTGGAACGAAGTTTTGGCGTACTAATTTGCGTTCGTAACGCTATTGTTTATTCCAATCAAATAAGATTTTTGAGAAGTTCCAGTGGATCGTAACGCACCATAATTATTTTAAAATGAATGGAGTACGAGCATGTTGGATCGAATTTACTATCGAATAAGAAGTGGATAGAAGATAAAAGTAAATCATAATTACAAAAAAAAAAAAAAAGTTCAATATTTGGTCACATGTATTGAACATGTATTGAAACATAAAATTGAGAGGCAAATAGAATAAATAGGGTATGGGACCGACAATGAATTATCATGTGAGTGCAGAGGAGGGCAGATAATTTTGTCTTAATTAATGATTAATTAAAATTTAAAATACCTTAATGATTGAATTAGGCAAACATTAATTAAATCAACAGTGAAGACTGAAGAGGAAGCAAACGGTGTTAATTGGAGAAAGAACGCCGTTGTAAGAAGGAACACAGTTTTCACAGATTCTTTTGCGGAAACATTACGCCACGTGTCAGACAGCGCGACCGACACGGTAGCCGGCACATGGGGGCGGGCTGACTGGTCAGATGTTTTGGAGCAGTGATCGTCTGCGCCGCACCTGCTGCTGCAAGTTCTGTGATTAGCATATTTTGCCCAATTCCTTTCAGATCAGACTTTCAAATTGGATTTTTTTTCACCCAATTAAAAACTCAAATTAGAATTATGGGTATTAATTTTATTCATATATCTTTTTAAGTTCCACATTTTATTTAGAACTTATGAGATATTAAATTGTCTTTTAAACATAAAATAAGCTCTTTTTTTTTTTTATTTTTTTTTTATTGCATATATAGTCACTTGTAAACTGTAAACTCTAAAAAACCTTGTAATAATCTTATAATATTAAAAAATATATATAGACGTTTGTTTAGATGGTGTTTGTTTAACAACTTTTTCAAGATTAATTTAACGTGTCAAGAAATTGAGTTGGACCTAACCCACGATACTCTTAGAAACCATCTTATGTTTTAATTAATAGTTTAATACAACTATACTTACAAAAGCATAAGGTCAATATCTAGGTGTATATATTATTATTATAAATATTATGATATATATATTTATTACAAAGTAACGTTAAAAAGCATGAAAGCTGAAAAGTTAAGGTGAGAAATATAAAATGGTGGATTGAGAGTGTGCATCATGTAGTTGATGCCTTCAATTGGAAACAATCTATATGAATTGATATATATATATATATATATATATATATATATACACGATTGCAGGTCGAGTTTGTTACACATGGTTAATCTAGTGTGGTTTACATTTTTTGTGTGGTTTACAAGCTAATATACGAGAGTGAAAATTTATCCAGTGTACCTACAAAAGTTTGCTTATCAAATTTATTATGATAAGGTTTTATTGAGGTTGATTATTTAATTAATTTAATGGTGGTGTGAGATTGTATTAGTTGCAAGGCTTTTGTCTTCTTTTGGTTGAGTGAAGTTATTGCACAAGACCCACAAATTGGTCCCTCTTTAAGCACTTTATTTCTTTATATCCCCAAAGTTTTGTCCTCTTGCCTAAGAAATTCATTAAAAAAACATAACTTAAAGTGGACAAAGAACAATAGAACATGCAAAAGCACAGGTAATCAATCCAGTAAATTTTATATAGTTTTACCTATAAAAAAAACAATTAATTCAAAATAAACATTTTTTTATTCCAAAAAGAAAAAGTAAAAATGGTTTATATAATGCATTATCATACAATTATTTACAACGGTTGATTATTTTCTAAGTAGGAATTTGTTTTGGTTGGCAATCACTCTCATGGAGAAAAAAATAAAAAAAAAAATTAATCATTAAAAAACCCTAATCCAGTTTCCAATTTAATCCTCAAAACGAATTTAAATTGTAAGAGAAACAAGGTATGTATAATCAGCAAGTATTCTTAGAATTAATACAAGGTTCAGATAAAAATAAAAAGCAAGTTACAATTAACACAAAACACTACTAGAGATCATTAATCTTTTCCATTCTACTATCTCTGTCTTTCCTTCTTTCTTACCCAAAAAAGAAAAAAGTCGAAATACACGGGAACTTCTAGAATCTTCGCCCTTCTCCCACATAAAACCGTTAACTTAACTCAAAATCAAATGCATCGAAGAAAATCGGAGAAGGAAATTAAAATGAAAGTATTACATGATAGCAGCACCGTTAATAATACAATAAATAAATACGGACACCGGCTCATGACTTCCTAGGTCTTCCCCTCTTACCCGTTCCTTTTCCTTCACTACTCTTTGTGGCTTTCGGCTCTGATGGGGGCCGCCCCCTCCCACGACCGGTGCCTTTTTTCGCAGGGGCTGCTGCACTTTTGCCTCTTCCTCTACCGGAAGATCTCCCACCGCCTCTTCCCTGTTTCGATTGACCGTTGGATATTTCGTCACTGTTTTCACTTTCGTACTCGCTGTTGTTTTCATCCTCTGACGAACTTTCTGAGTTATTCTTCCTCTTATTCGAGGTTTGAGATTTTTTGGCTGGACCCTTTTTCGTAGCTTTTTCAGCTACGGTTTCGTCATCAGGTTCTTCTGTTACTGCATCATGGAAAATTCAGAAAAACACAAAATTAAAATTATATTCAATTATTCGCAGTAGCTGCCAAACCATGCTAGAGATAAAAACATATCTATTTTAACTATACCTTCAACAGCGGCTTTGCCGTCATGTACTTCAAGCTGTCAAGAAAAACATAAAACTAAAAGTTGAAAAGATAATTGATAGTTGGGAATTGCACTCAATTTTACATGTTCAAGAAAAAAGTGCAGAAAAGAAAATATTATTATACCTGCTCAAGCCGATCAGCAATATTGGCTCGATCAACAACCACCAAGGAATGCGCAAGTCCACAAGCAGCACTACATTGAATCATAGCCCAAAAAAGAAATCCTATAAGATGTAAGAGAAGGCAAGGATAAATCTCTATATTTTTAGAAAATAGTACCAAGTACCAACCTTATGACATGCATTCCCTCAAGGATGTCCACTTTTTTAGGGACTGCAGAAGATCTACAACGAGACAAGAATATAAAATATTGACATAATTCTAGGTAGAGCTTTAGGAGAGCACAAAAGTGTGTGTGTGTGTGTGTGTGTGTGTGTGTGTGTGTGTGTGTGTGTGTGTGTGTGTGTGATGCAAACTTTTATATATTGAAATAACCATATACTTTTGGCCATGCGGTCCGTATCCAAGCTCTCCAGATTGTGCGTGGCCCCAGCTTATGCATGAAGAATCAGCACCTACAAAGTGGTGCATATTTCCCGAATCCATGCAACGTATATTCCAGCCACTGTAGAATATGTCAGCTTGTGAAACTCATAGATACAATCCATTTTTGGTGCAATAAAATCCTACTCTTAAATTATGAACATCCTTCAAATTTGAGTTCTATCAAAAGGTATCTCTTATATTTCGAACATGAATCAGAAATGATTAGTTAGTTATGGAAAACATTCAGACAATTAAAACAAACACTGTATCAGTGATGCAAGAAGTAGAAACCTCAAATCCATTAAAGGCTTCGGGTACATCCAATCATCCCCACTGGTCTTTATTTTGCCCCACATGTAAAGCTGTCCACCTCCTGCAGAAATAGCAGATTCAGTGAAGCAATTTGTTCGTAACACCCAAAAATATATCTCTTTCAGTCCCACATTAAAAAAAAAAAAAAAAAAAAAAAAAAAAGAAGAGATAGAGAGAACGAAAATGGTACCAGCTGTACATGCACAATTGGCAGAACCGGCAGAAACAACAGCATCCGCAGGCAACACATTGTGCCTTGTGAAAACATCTACACGGCGCGGTGAAAATTCATCCTTCTGTTCTCTGTGTCCAAGCCTTCCATAACCACCATAGCCCCATCTAATCAATTCAAAACAAGAAACGCAGAAAATCAGGTTTGTTTTTCACCAAGAATTCCAGAATACATAAAACGACACAAAGTATACCACAGCAAACTTACGTGTAAACAAATCCATTCTTATCAACTGCCACTGAGATCAGACAAAAGAAACAAACAACTACATATTAACTATCTTACACAAACGGATGATAAAAAAATTATAAAAAAATTAGCGCTGGAAATAAGAATTGAAAGCGGAACAAATTAATTGTGTGAAAAGTGAAAACCTGTATGATTAGTTCCACAAGCAACTTTTACTATCGTCTCTCCAGCAAGAGCGGCTATAGCCTTCGGGCGAGGTTGGGCTTCATAAGCAAGCCTCACTGAGCTGTCTTTGGTATTATACTGCCAGTGAAAGAATATTGCTTTCAACAAAAACACATCAACTAAAATATTTGAGTAGAACGGAAACAATGTAACATTTAGGCATTATTGAGATATCATGAAACAGAGATGAAAACTTCTATATCATCAAAGATGCAAAAAGGGCAATTTAGAAATAATCATATTTCACATCAGAACATAGAATCGCAAACAAATATCTACATTTGGAAAGTCAAAAGGTACCAAATAAATATAACAATAAGAAATTTGCTCTCTTGATCCTACCTCATTGTCGGTACCATGTCCAAGTTGACCATATTGTGGAAGACCAGCAGTTCTAGATGGAATAGATTTTTTACAAAAATAAGAAAAATATCAGCACTTGCCCAATAGATAAGCAAAAGAACAATCAATTAAGCAGATATAGTCAGGTAAAATTTAGAAAAAAGTTTAAAAACCATACATTATAGAAGATCCTTCAACAGAAGTCAACCACACTGTAAAATCACCTCCACAAACGGCAGTTTTGACATCAGATACTTGACAACGAATGGGAGAAGATTCAATTTCTGCGACAAAAATAGCAAAATGTTAAGGCCATCACTAAAATATATTAATAATGAGATAAATTGGGAAAACCCAAGTTATTGCATGCATAAAATATTAATGCACACAATAACAGTTCAGATAAGACTACTCATTACAAGCATTTCCACTCAATAGTAGTACCGAATTGCAAAACAAACACATAAGAAAGAAATTTAACAACGACCCCTTTAGCCGTTCCAAGTACAGATTCTTAAACAGGTTCTGTCAAATAGAAAGCACAATTATGAAATCTACCATCAATTTCCAAAGTAAAGACAAAACATAAATCTACATTAGCAAACAAGTTAATCAATTCAACTTCCACGAACATCAATAGTTGTCCCTGAGAATATGCAAAGTATTACCTCTTAAAATCACAATACTCAAATGTTATTCATGTCTAAGGTCCGAGTCCATTATTATTTCCAAATATATTTGACTGATTTCATACCGACAATTTATTCCTGCAGCTTGTAGAAAGTAGGCTTAGTTTACTATATGTATTAATGAATGAGTCTAAAAGAACTCAGAACTCATAATTAAAAAAAAAGTAAAAAAAAATAAAATAAAAGAACCCAAAACTAGTGACCAGTTATACTAAATGTTCTATATTTCAATCCAATTTTGTAATTGCAGAGAAACTCAATATAACAGAATGTAAAGCTATCAAAACCAGATCACTGGATAGGAAATAACAAAGAAGTTTAACAATGACATAAAATACTATTTCGAATGTCAAATAAAGTCTAATGAGTCTCTTCACATCGAGAACCCCATACTGATCAGGAATTGCAAGGAAAATCTGAAAGAAGTGACCAATAAGACAATCACAAGAATATTTCAAATAATGTTCTCAAAAACAACTAATTTATCTCAATTCAGAGACATAATTCACATGGAATAACAGAACAGATTATTACCAGAGTGTAACAGAACCAAAAGATAGTACAGCACTTATCCATAATAAGATGACAGCAAAAAGCGACAACCATAATAAATCCCAAGAATATACAGAAGGAACAAATAGGACCTCAAACTGCAACGAAGATATATAGTTATATACTTTCTCAATCTGAAATATTTAAAGATGTTGACAAAAATAACAGCTATCCAATAAGTATATTATACTTCCAGTCCAAAGAATACATGTAAGATAGCAGAATCAAGTTTCTGTTTTTGAGATTCAGACACAATTGACTGCACTGGGACACTACGACACTTCAATTAAGCAATTAAAATCAAGAATTCCGGGGATAAATCTGAGTGTCAAACACTCAAACTCACCAGTTTTTGCTGAACCTGAACCGAGCTGCCCATGCTTATTCCAACCAAATGCAAGAGAGATCCCATCTTCAGTCACTACCACTGAATGACTCCTTCCAGCCGCCGCTTTAACAATTTTGTGCCTAAAATTATGTGTGTGCTAGTTAATTGGCAAGCCTAACATTATTCAAGAACAAGTTATTCATATAGCAGGAATTGAATTGGTCGTTTCATCATATTCCGGACTTTAACGAAGAGTACGCAATTTTCGTTTAAACAAAAATGTACGGTTAGAGGATTATCGTACTGGGACAATTCTGAAACAATAGTCGGCCTATCTCGTTGAACTTTATCCCCATGACCAAGCTGCCCTTTCTGCACATATTACAAAACACAAGAAATGCACAATCAATAAATAAAGATTAAGGAGCTAATACTGGAATTGTTCTAGCTAACAGAACCCAACATACGTCATTGCGCCCCCACGTGTAACAGCGCCCTTGTACATCCAATGCCACACAATGGCAAGACACTACATTTCACAATAAAGCCAATATCAAATTTCCCCACACATTCAAATTTAAGAAAAGGCCAATAAACATTCAAAATCATCAAACCTAGACCAAAAAAATTTAGAAAACATAAAATCCAAATTCAAACAAAAAAAATCATTTTTTTCTATCTTTTATTATTATTTTTTTCCTTTACCGCATCCAGCAGCAACAGAGCGAATTTCCACCCCCATAAGCGGGCGCAGCCTCGTCGGAGAGACCAAATTTTCCTCCGGCGAGGTCCTCCGGCGTCCCATTGCATCCCACGCCGTCGTACCGCAGAAGAGTAGCTCCCCGCCCTTGACCTCCTCCACCTTCTTCTCCTCCTCGACCAGCGCCATCTCCCGCCAACTCAACCGCTCAAAAAAAATTCAAAAAAATGCGAAACCCGAGATCCGGATAACCGGTCGAACGACGGCGGAAAACGCGAGTAATTACGGCGACGAACCGGCGGAGAGGTGGGATTCCGAAGAAGAAAAAGGGGGGATTTTTAAAAGTTGAAAACCCTACTGCAGAGATAACCAACCACTAGTAATTTGCTTTGCTTTAATTTTAATTTTTGTATTTGCAGTGGAAAAAGGGGAAAGCTGAGTGGGGATAAGGGATTTCACTCTGCGGTTTCCGAGAATTTTGAATGACTTTAATTTGGTAATTAATAAATAATTAATAATTAATCTAATTTAATTAGTTTTTAATTATTTCAAGAAATTAAACTGAAAAGGAGGGGCTGTTTGGGTGTCGTTGTCAAATAGATTTCGGCTTTTTTTGCCTTTTGTTTTGTCTTTTGTAGGGTTTTAAGGGGGTTCCCGCCCCGCGAGTTTTTTCCTATGAATATTTGGGATTCCTTCGACCCTACACCTAGTGATAAATATTGGGTGGGTCTTCTGCTGTCACGTGTTCTTTTTTTTTATTTTTCTAAAACCCCTAAAATAAATCCTAGTGGGAAATCTATTATAAAATATAAAAAAGAGATACGTGGCAGCAGAAGACCCACCCGGTGTTTATCACTGGGTGCAGGCCCGTTTCTGAGAATTTGGGGGCCTTAGGCGAGGTTTAAAGAACAACTGAAAACAGGGGCCCCTATTTGATAAAACTTTTTTCTATTAACGGGGTGTTCGAAATTGAATGTATTAAAAAAATATAAATAATATTCTCTAAAAATGATGAAATAAAATATTATGGGGGTTTGAGGGCGGTGCCCCCGAAATATTTTTTGAAATGTATGAATATAAAGTAGCGAAAAATGTGGAAAAAAATTCAAAATTAACAATATGATTTGCTCGTTCACTTCTTCCCGTGACGTATAATCTTTATAGCAAATAGACTTCATAAATATTTATAAACTTGAATACACTAATGAATATTGATTCTTATTTACCAACCCTCATTAGGAGAGTTGCTACCTAGCCTTTACCAATAGGGTAAAGGTCTAGGGTTCGAGTTCCCCCTTCCCCTACTTTCCCTGACTTGAATTTACTCAAAAAAAAATATTGATTCTTATTTTAGAATAAAAATAAGTAATTACGACGTTATAAATTTAATATTTAGTTGCCCCAAAGTTAGGAAAATGGCAAAAATATCGATTGATCATTTAGCTTAAATTTATTTTAGAACCGATGTTCCAAAATATTATATATAATAAATTATTAAAAATAAGTACTAATATATAAAGTGTAAATAAAATAATTTGGGGGCTCCAAAATTTCGTAAATATTCGGGGGCCCTAAGCGACCGCCTACTTCACCTCCCCTCAGAACCGACCCTGACCGGGTGTAGGGTCGAACAAATCGATATTTGGGGAATACATAGGTTAACACTTTGTAAAAATTAAAATTAAATTATAGCAAAATATTTGTTAATCTTAAAATCTCATTTGAGTATTGAGTAATTTCAATTTTCAACTATAATTATTTCATCTTTTCTTAATATTAGTAATTTGCCCGTGCCATTCAATTACAGGATAAACTACTAGTCCATGTGCACTCGATAATTATATTTCAAAAGTAATAACGGATCCATTAATTATAGAACACTATTTTTTAAACAGGATGAAAACATTTAACTTGCATTTCAATTATTAAATACTAATTAGTGAAAGAAAAAAAAAACTTTTCTATGTCTTCTCTTTTCACATGATAATTAATTAGTAGAGAATTAATATTATATTTTTATAATTATAATTTATATGAATAAAATATCCCTAAAGATTAATATTTTATTATTAGAAAAATTATAAAATATATAAAATTATATAAGCATCACCCACTCGGATAACCCGGACAATGCGTTTATGATGTATATGTCATAACAATTTGAAACCATAAGTGAGAGTTTTAATAACCACCGATCCGGTACATTATATCGATTTGATCTAACATTATATAACGAGTAACTAGAGAAGCCCTACTATGTAAAACACAATAATACAATGTTGTTCTAACATTATATAAGGAGTAACTAGAGAAACCCTACTATATAAAACAAAAAATAATACAATGTTCTACAAGTATCCGGTCAAGATTAACTTGATCTAACATTATATCCGTACGAGTAACTAGAGAAACCCTACTATTTATAGTAACATTATATTCTTTGCACTGTATTCACCATGGATGACGGAAGCTATACGCGATTTAGTTCAAGGGTAACGATGCGCGCTTAGTCGGTACCCTTCGAAAGTGGCTGAAATAAAATGCTACATTATGCCAAATTTCCATAATTATTCCATTATAGATAAATCAACTATTTGAAAGTTAATCCATGGCGCGAGCAAAATGGCATTTACTGTACACTTCTTAGTTCTTACAAATCAAGGCAAGTACAAGGTTTAAGTCACACCAGAACTCAATTAAGGTAAAATAATAATAATAATTAAAAATAAATAAATAAAAATCGATAATTCATATAGCTAGGCGGGGCTTTTTTCGCTGGCAGTTATTCGTATGCCAGTTAATAAATAGCCTCCAGATGAGCTCATCTGCATATGTGGATGAGTTCTTGATGGAAGAACCTGCAATATGTAAGATAATATGTAATTACTACGAGTAACAGATAGTATTACGAGCCGTTTTCAATAAAAATTATTTTTATTAAAAATATTGGACATTATATAGAGTATCGAGAGTTGTACCTGATACTCACGCAACCAAGATTCCGAAATTTGCAAGCTGATGGCCATTTTCTCCGTCTGCAGATTGTGCATGCATGTTGCTAGAGATTTTTCTTGTTCTTGTTTGTTTAACCAGATGAGACGATTAAGATAATTAATTACCTGGAGATATACTACTGAATACTGATAAATGACGAGTGGGGCCGAGTAATTAATATTATATTTTTGTAATTATAATTTATATGAATAAAATATCCCTAAAGATTAATATTTTATATTAGAAAAATTATAAAATATATAAAATTATATAAGCGTCACCCACTCGGATAACTCGGACAATGCGTTTATGATGTCCATTAACGTATATGTCTGGTGCCACTGCAGCAGTGACACCATACATCGCCATAGTAGGAGTCAACGCTCCTCATGCGGCTCCAGCCGTAACACAACCACCACTAGAAGGTAACTCTCACCAAGCGAGTGTGTCGTGGGCATCTACTTCGAACCTTAAATTCCGTACAACAACTCACCACGGAGAATCATCTGCGATCATACGCTGAAGGTCCTCTTCGGTTATCAGAACCGTTCGAGGAGCAAGGAGAAGTTGATCATGTTGAGGACCAAGTAGGGCATCGCGATGGGAGCGTTCGCTTCCTTTGTGATGATGTATGGTGCCACTACTTCAGTAGCCCGAGTTGAAGCTTCCGCGATCGTACGCTGAAGGTCCTCATCGGTTATCTGAACCGTTCGAGGAGCAAGTAGAAGTTGATTTTGTTGAAGCTTCTGCGATCATACGCTGAAGGTCCTCATCGATTATCTGAACCGTTAGAGGAGCAAGTAGAAGTTGATTTTGTTGAAGCTTCTGCGATTATACACTGAAGGTCCTCATCGGTCATTTGAACCGTTCGATGAGCAAGTAGACCTTGGCGAACGAAATATTTTGGGAGCAGAGGTAAGCCCCCAGGGAGTCGATAATCCTTGGTGAACAAAATATTTTGGGGGCAGAAGTAAGCCCCCAGGGAGTCGATAACCCTTGGCGAACGAAATATTTTGGGGGCAGAGGTAAGCCCCCAGGGAGTCGATAACCCTTGGCGAGCGAAATGTTTTGGGGGCACTGTAAACCCCTAGGGAGTCGATAATCCTTGGCGTACAAAATATTTTGGAGGCAGAGGTAAGCCCCCAGGGAGTCGATAACCCTTGGCAAACGAAATATTTTGGGGACAGATGTAAGCCCCCAGGGAGTCGATAACCCTTGGCGAACGAAATATTTTGGGGGCACTGTAAACCCCCAGGGAGTCGATAACCCTTGCTAGCGTTGAATGGCCTCCTCGGTTCTATGAACCGATCAAGAGGCGGGAAGAAGGGGATCCTGTTGAGGATCTAGTGGGACATCACGAGTAGGGTCTCGTGGTGGATCCCGAACATGGGGAGGAGGAAGTGGCAAACCAGAGCCTCCATGAGGTGGGAGGTTGTTAGCACTACGTGATGGTGTCTGCCTTCCCACAGACGGCGCCAAAATGATGATGCTAAAGATAGATCACCTTATAGAGTTGAAGTAGAATGAGCTGGAAGAGCAGAGTGGATCACTGGCTCACGTGCTTGATGACCTTGAGATACCTGCGATCACAGAACACGTGAACTAGGCCGGGGGTTGATCCGGCGGAAACCCCTCCGACGCTCAAGTCAGACGTGCGGATAGTGGAAATAGTCCATAGAATACAGTGGGTAGTATTGCTCAGTGAATATGACGTACCTTAAGGAATGAGTTCAAACCTTTATTTATAGCTTAGTTGATATTGTCGGGCTCAAACTTTACTTAAAGGTGATTGGGCTTCGGTGATAGTGGTCTTCGATATTGGGCTCGTGGCCCAGTAGGTAAATAATTTGTAAGCTCATTGGGTTGGGCCAATTAGGCATATCAATGTCATAACAATTTGAAACCATAATTGAGAGTTTTAATATCCACCCATATGAAGAATAGAATATGAGAAAGAGAGAAATAATAATACGTAATAGAAACCCCCATTATATCATGAGTTGATTACATGGAATATATAGAGATAAATATTGCAAGGTAATAGAGTTTGACTAGGTAACTAAGAGGGTGTTTGGCTAAGCTTATTTTAAACAGCTGATAAGCTCTTACATCTGATAAGATGTTTTAAGAGCTGATAAGCTGTTACATCTTATTTTTAGGATTAATTTTTAGAGTGTTTGGATAATAAGCTTATTTCCTAATTTTACTCATTATAAGATCTTAAATAAAAAGGTGGTGTAGAGGTACTTATTTAAAAAGATCTTATTTGCTCTCCAACAGCTTATTTTTAAAAAAATTAAGATTTTTTTTAAAAAAATTATCAAACACTTTGGAAGAGTTTATAAGCTCTAAAACATCTTATAAGCTCATTTTAACATCTTATAAGCTTAGCCAAACACCCTCTAAATCATAACTAATCTAGGTAATCGGATCATACTAGAATCCTAATATTAGGAGAGTTCTATGATATAATATTCTCTAACACGCCCCGCAGTCGAAACGTGACGAACGTGAAGACTGGACAATCACTTGCTAACACGCTCCCGCAGTCGGAACGAATATACTCCAAAAGTGAAGACTGGACAGAAAACCCACGAAATCCAGCAGTAGTGAAATCATTGGTGAAAATATCTGCCAAAATGATATGAAAATAAAATAATAATAACATGAAGAGAAAATTATTTATTTATTTATTATTATTATTATTTTTTTAATCGAGAGAGAGAAGATATGAAGAGGGAAGAAGAATAATTAAAGAAGGATATATATCAAAAGAGAGAAAAGAGATTAACCGACTAGGAAGAAGAAGATGTCGGAAAAATAATATACGTTACCACCACCGGGGGAGGGAGAAAATTGGTTTGGTGGTCGCCGGCCATGGAGAAGAAGAGAGGCATCGGCTAGGTTTTAGGCCATGGAGAAGAAAAAGAAAAATATAGAGAAGATGCACCACCGAGAGAGGGAGAAAATTCGGACGGTGTTCATGAAAAAGATAGAAAAAAGAAAGAAAAATATTAGAGTACCATTACCGAGGAGGAGGGAGAAAATTGAGTGGTGGAGAAAATTGGGTGGTCACCGCCATAGAGAAGAAAGGCGGCTAGGTTTTCACCGCCGTGAAGAAAAAAATGCGGCTAGGTTTTCACCGCCGTGAAGAAGAAAGGCGGCTAGGTTAAAATAAACTTCTGATACCACATAGGAAGAATAGAATAGGAGAAAGAGAGAAATAATAATACGTAATAGAAACCCCATTATATTATGGGTTGATTACATGGAATATATATAGAGAAATATTGCAAGGTAATAGAGTTTGACTAGGTAACTAAATCCTAACTAATCTAGATAACCCGATCATACTAGAATCCTAATAGGGTCCATTTGATATATACCCCTCATATGGAAAATATATAGGAATAGGTCCACCCCTAAAATTCTCTCTTTGAGATAGCCCCCTGGAAAGGCAAAAGTATAATTGTGCCCTTATGTGCAATTTTTGCCCAGCTGCATTCAGTATTTTTCAACTGCAATCAGCATTATGACAAACTGCATTAACAGTTTTTGGACCTGCATTTATCATTTTTATAGAGTTTTTTAATAAAAAAAATATAAATGTTTATTTTATTATTATTTTTTATATATACCTCTTTTGTATTTTTTGATTTAATTTTTATTTTTTTAATTTTTTTAATTGTTAAAATTTTTAATTTTTAATTTTTAATTTTTTAATTTTTTTAATTTTTTTTTAATTTTTTTTTCAATTTTTTGATAAATTTACTGTACTGAAATTGAGTACACATGACTATAGTATACTACACATGTCTAATGTATACCACAATCATGTATAGTTATATATAATCATGTACAGTTTTTTTATCCCAAAATTATGATCGACCGATTATGTAAACCATTAATTCATATATAAAAAAATTCATCTTCACCAACAACTAAAATCACAATTTGAATTTTGATATTATAAATTCAATTAGTACCAAGTATATGACCACTTGTGACTATATATGACTACATGTATATGACCACATGTGACTATATATTACTACATATATATGACCACATGTGACTATATATGACTGCATGTATATGACCACATGTGACTATATGAGTATAGTCATATATAGTGTAGTTTGTATTTATAGCTTCAAATCCTACTTTTCAACACGACAACAATTCCAATATATCGATTGCAAAAGAACTGCACCATGCCCTCTCGACAAAAACTTATTGCATAGAAGTTGTTCGAACACCAAGATCTGTGACAAAAAAATCAAATTCACCTTAAAAATTGAAGTTATAAATCAACTCAACAACAAAATACGGATTGAAAACACACAATCACATGCACATGTTACTACATATTACTATATATTCCATTTTAGAGAGATGGGGCAAATTGTTCCAAGTACCCCATCTTAAATTAACTCCTCCACTGTTGTATTTCATACATAATTCACCTCAAAACCAAATCCAATATATTTCTCACCATTTAAAAAAAAAATTTGAAATACAATTAACGGAAAATGGTTTAAAATTAACGGAAAATTATTAAAATATTATCAAATGCTAAATTATTCTCTGCAAGTTATACAAATAACAAAACATGTGAGAAAAAAATATGAGTTAAAGAAAACGAAGAACAAAAATAGAACAAGCGAATTACATTACATGATTTTTTATAAAATACATAAACAATGAAAATCATTTCTTTTGACATATTTACTTTAGAGACTCGTGCGGCGGAATACATTGAAATATTGATTATGTTCATCGATTGCGGCCGGAATACAGATCCTATTTTTCTCCGGAAATACAAATCGTCGTCGAAATACGGAGCCCGTGCAACGGCAACAAATTTGTATATATATATATATATATATATATATATATCGGATCTATATATACTTGATGATGCTAATTACTTAGATCACCGGAGTAGTATAGAAAATGAGCTGGGAGAGCAAAGCTGATCAGTAGCTAGTCAACTCGATGTTCCTGAGGTCCCTACAAAATAAGCACACGTGAACTAAGCCGGGGGTTGATCCGGCGGAAACCCCTCCGACGCTCAAGTCAGATGCACGGATCGTAGAGAGAGTAGAGAGAATAAACTCGTGGTCGATTATAAATAATGAGAACGTACCTTTACAAATGAGTAAAACACCTATTTATATCTCGGTGATTGGGTTGGGCTTACTTTGTTGGGCCCAAGCCTTACTTTGAAGGTATTTGGGCTTTCGTGTAATGGGCCTGATTAGTAGATATATTTAGGGGCCCATTGGGCCGGCCCATTTAGGTATATCATTAAGCCCCCCAACTCTCGATTCGAGACGGAGACTTGTGTAGAGGGGTTCGGGTCGTGTTGAGAGTTAATTGCGTCGTGGATTGAATAGTTTCCTTTGGCGGTGAAATAATTCCTTAGTTTAAATAAGGGATAATCGGATTTATTTGGCAGTGAAGTATATATTTAAGGGTTTTAAATATTATACCAGAGCCAGATAAATAGACTCATTTTACGGTGGAAAGAATTAAACTTCAACTCTTGCAATAAATATGGGTATGTTCTTTGAACTCTAAGTCTTCTTCTGTGCTATTCTTCTCTTGAATTTTTTGCTTTTGTGGTAGAGTAGAAATTTTTTGTTTTTGATTTTTTTTTGTGCGGAGAAAATTTAGTCATGTCGAATCCGGGTAATTCGAAATCTTTACGAATTAAACTTCGCGATCCGGTTGAAGGGGTCGAGAAAACTTTTGGTTCCGTGGGCATGGAACGCGAGAAGGTAGTACGATCGGGTGGAGAAATTGGATCTGCGGTAGGTGGAGCTCGAAATTCTGTGCAGGTGGGTGGGGTAGGTGGTTCGGATGGGTGTGACGGCTCGAGCCGCGCTTCTAGCCGATCAAAAATGTGTGAGGGCGCGCGCTTCGAGGTTAGAGAGAAGCCGAGCCGAGCCGGTGAATTGGAAGCCGGGTCTGCGGCTGAAGAGAGAAGAATTGGGGCACGTGGTCCAGCGGGAAGAGGCCACGTGCGCGCCTCGGGTAGGGGAGAGAGAAGCAGCCGCCCACGTGGGCCAGCTGGTGGTGGGGGCGTGTCGGGAGTGGGAGAACGCGCGCGCGGGATTGGCCCGTGTCCCGACGCGCGCGTGGTGGCAGTTGGATTAAGAGGAGATGACGCGCGCGCGCTGCCCAATGAAGGGGCGCGTGCGCGCGCGTCGATGGAGGGTGGTAGTGTAGGGGACGCGCGCGTCGCTGGGGGGTTTGAGGGCGCGTGAGCGCGCGTGTGTGGCTGGGAAAGAGCCACGTGGCCTTGCTGCACTGGAGGACGCGCGCGCGCGTGAGGAAAGTTGCCTTGGGGTTCCGTGCGCGCGTGAGGGCGCGTTAGGGCGTGGTTCTTGCGCCCGGTTCGGGCGAATTTGAAGGGCGAATTTACGAGGGTGCTGATTCGCGTGTTGTTTTAAATGGGGGAAGTTTTGGTCGGCGAAAGATCATTGAATCTTGGAGTGACGATGTAGAAACGAGTATTCACGTTAGTGAGCAAGTGGATGGAGTTGTGGCTAGTAGGCGTTATTCTCGACGTCAAATCGTGGATTTTGGGAGCGATAGTGATGATTCTAACCACGTCCCTTTGGTGAGTGATCATGCGGCGCCAAGTAGTGAAGTTGAGCTGACGGATGAAGAGGAGGTGGAAGATGATATTCCGCCAGGTGATGTTGAGGTTGATAATAGGAGGCAAAAGAAAAAGAAGCCAATTAATTTGGACTTAGTTGATTTTGATAGTGTGTTGACGGAAGAGCATTTGCACTCTATTCGTCGTCTGTCTGGAGCGCCAAGTAATGTCGAGTTGCTGTTGCCTCAGAAGGGCGACCATCTGTATTCGCCGCCCGATGGTTTCATACAGTATTTTGGGTTACTTGACTTGTACATCTCAGATTACTCCGCATCCGACTTTGTTGAAGGTTTGCGAAGAGTTCAAGATAGGGTATAGTCAGCTTATTCCGACTGCAGTTCTTACGTTTGAGGCGTTTCACCATAGGGTGTCTCTCGTGGGTTTGCCTATGACCGTGAGTTTGTTCAAGGCGTTATTTACGTTACACCGGCCCAATCTGACGCCTTTCTTTTGTTTTCATCCTCGCGTTCCTTACCAATTCGTGAAGTGTGTGAAGTTATCTTTGGGGAAATGGAAGACCCATTTTTTTTATGTGAAGGCTCCCACTTTTGACGTTCCTGTAGTTTGGAATCCTACGTGCGAGAGTTTCACGATAACTGCGAATATGGCGAAAAGGATTGAAGAGTCGGGATTGTGTGACGTGGAATTTGACCCGAGGGTTTTGATACCAAAGGCGAGGGGTCAGCACCATATATCCTTTTGTTGCCTTGACTTGTGTTTTGTTTTTTTTTTTTTTTTTTTTTTTTTTTGTTTTTTTTTTGTAGTTCGTTGGTAGTGTGTACCTCATGTCACTTATGTGTTTGTTATCTTTTGTAGATGGGGGTATTACCTTTGCGGCACTTCAAGCTAAGGCGAATAGGACATCGAAGAAGGCATCGAAGAAGGTACCTGCTACGTTGGGAGGTTCTTCAAGTGGTTTGCTTCGTGAGGAGGTCCATGTAGAAATTCCTCGAGTAGTCGCAGATGACCGTAGCAGTGCTGGTGAAGTGGAGGGGCGTCCACCGACGAGGGACCGTGGCAAGGGAAAGAGGGTGGATACCGAGTATGTGGCTGTGCCTAAGCGTCCACGGGTAGACCCAGAGGAGACTTA
This sequence comes from Erythranthe guttata, assembly GCF_056151865.1. Lineage (NCBI taxonomy): Eukaryota > Viridiplantae > Streptophyta > Magnoliopsida > Lamiales > Phrymaceae > Erythranthe > Erythranthe guttata. The sequence continues at coordinate 15,989,250 of NC_142535.1, forward strand.
TGCTTTCCATGGTGGAGGAGGGAAACAGCTGTTTACTTATGGCGTAAACCGCGATGGTAATGAGTCGTACAGGGATGTGTCGGACTATGATTTGCCGATGTTGAGTACCGAGGGTTTCGTTCGGGAGTATGATCGTGCTCGGATGTCTGGTAAGGGTCCTTCTCACATGCTAGAGTTAGCTGGTGGAGACATATGTCGGGTGAGTACTTGTCTACTTAATTTTTTTTTTTTTTTTTTTTTGACTTGTGAAAAATAATTTTTTTTTTTTTTTCTATATAGTTGGTAGCGACTTGGAGATATCTCATGGAGCATGGTAGGAATGCGGAAGCTATGAAGGAAGAGGAGCGGGCTCGAAATCAAGCGCGTGAGGATGAGCTTCTAAGCCAATTGGAGATAGTGCGGTTCGATCTTGCTCAACGCTCGGAAGAGCTGGCTCGGAGGACAGATGAGCTTGCTGAGAAGACACAGGAGCTCGAGGTCATCCGAGGTGATGCGCAGGCGTATAAGGATGATGTTCACAAGTTGAACGAATGCTACGACCAGCTCAAGGAGAAATACGAAGTCGAGAAGACGACGGGGAAAAGGTTCCTCACGACATCAGGTGGTGCAGCTTACAAAGAGTCCATTGTGGAGGAGACCAAGGTTAATTTCCGAGGTAGCGATGAGTGTGCTGCTATGGTTGAGGAGCATGCATTGGCTGTGGTTTATAAGCCATTAGTGCGTGCTTGTCGCAAATATCTGCGCGATGCGGGTGGGATCAGCGAGGAAGTGATTCGTGGGATGGAAGCTGGCATATCCGATGAAGAGAAGGATGAGGTAGATGTTAATGGGACGGGCACAGAGCTCGTGAACGACCTAGTTGCGGATGACTCCACTGTGGGTACGTCGTCCGCTCGCGGTAGGGGAGTTTAGACTTAGTTGATAGGATAGTTATCCTTCTCTCCCTTTTTTTTTTATGACTATTATGTTTTTTTTTTTATCGCTGATGTAGATGGGTATGTCCACTATTATTTCATTTGACTTTCTTCCTTGTTTGACTTTAATATTTCAATTTATTTATTTTGACATTGTCAAGAATTAATGCGTTACTTATATGTATTTACATTGGCATTATACGCGATGTACTTGAGGAGGGGATCAGTCTCCCAAGGTTTTTGTTAAGGGTCGTGCCCTTTGTTCGGACCGCTTGGGTCTTAAATATATTTGTCCGTGGCCACGTTTTAAATTTACACCTCGTGAAACAAAATAAAGGGGCTTAGACAATCCAGCTGGCCAGGCTATATGGATTATCTAAGTCTCTCTAAGTGTTTTTAAGGTTGTTTTGAATTGGATTCATGGTAAGAGGTAACTCGTGTAGATGTGATGATAGCACAAAGAGTAAGGCAAAAAGGAGTTTATTTATTCAATGATAGCAAAGTTGCATTGTTACAAGCCTATGTGAGGCGAATGTAAATAAATACCGCTAAACAAATAAATTGACTTGATAAAAAAAAATTCTAAGTGATTGTACTACGCTTGTTCTTCTTCCACGTCTTCCTTGTACTTGTTCGTTTTACTGTGCTGATGGTAGATTGACTTCTTTTAGCGTCTCTATGCCTGTCAAGTATAATTGAGAAAAAGAGGATTTGCTTAAGCACTTGTATTGAGGGTTTAGTAATTGAGGTTGTGGTAGTGTGTGTGGCATTTTCACGTACCCTACTACGGGGGTTGTTTGTTCTTTCTCGCACTACGAGATTCGAAATAAACTCGTGGGTTGGTGTGATTTGCTATGTGATCATGCCTGCTAGTGAAATTATTTTTTCTCGTTAGTATGAATATCCAAGAGCATGCGTATGGTGTATTATAGTGGAAGTATCGTTACCCGTGACGATGTGGTATGGGGTGTTCTCGTTCTTCGGGCCGTTGATTGAGTAATATGCATCCCCTCGTAATTGGCTCCCAATCTGTAATAAGATGGTGAGATGTGATGATGAGTTGCTGGTGAAAATAAACTTATTAGCCCCCCAGTTTAGGTAGGATGTTAACGCACCTAGTTACGTAGTAGAAAATTTCTACCCATCTAGGAACAGCTTACAAGACGAGTTACTTGGAAGGTCGTGGAGCCTGCATATGTGATAATTTGTAAGTGACATTCATATAGGAGGGGTATGGATGGTGTCCTTAACTGATCTGAAGTAAGGTAGATGTATACCTTAAGCGTAGAACCGTTTGAGGTTCCCTATATTCCATGTTCTGGGTATAGGGTGTCCATCAATGTTCTCGAGGCGATATGCTCCAGTGTTGACCACCTTTGTGATTTTATACGGTCCTTCCCATTTTGGGTCGAGCTTGCCGATGGGGTGAGAGGCTTCAGCTTTTCGGAGGACTAAATCTCCGACTTGAAAGGAGCGAGGGCGGACCTTTGAGTTATATGCCTTGGCCATGCGTGATTTATACATCTGTTGTCGGATGTATGCAATCTCTCGTAACTCATCTACGAGGTCTAGACTTCCCCGCATAGCCTCTTCATTAGCTGCTGGGTCATAGTTGGTGATTCGCCAAGATGGTTCTCCTATTTCGACAGGTGCGATAGCCTCTGTTCTGAAAGCTAGATTAAAGGGCGATTCACCGGTTGCTGCTCGTGGGGTTGTGCGATAAGCCCATAGTGCGTTAGGCAACTCGTCCACCCACTTCCCTTTGGCACTTCCAAGCCTTGTCTTAAGGTGCTGGAGTATGGTGCGATTCGTGACCTCCGTTTGGCCGTTAGCCTGTGGATTTGCTACGGATGTGAAGAATTGTTTGATGTCCAAGCCGAGGCACCAATTCTTCACTTTGTCACAGCAAAATTGGGTTCCATTGTCTGAGATAATGGCACGTGGGATTCCAAAGCGGCACACGATGTTTTTCCATAGAAATTGGATGACTTCTTCTTCTCGGATGCGTGCTAAGGGTTCCGCCTCCACCCATTTGGTGAAGTAGTCTACTGCTACAATGAGGTATTTGCGTCCTCATGTGGCGGGCGGGAATGGTCCAACTAAATCCATCCCCCATTGGGCGAAAGGGATGGGGCTGTCAATTGGTTGCATTAATGCCGCTGGCATGTGAGTGATATTGGCATGCTCTTGGCAGGGCTTACACCTCCGGACTAATCTTTTCGCATCTTCATGCATTGTTGGCCAATAGTAGCCCTGCCGCAGTAGTTTGAGAGCTAAAGTTCTCCCGCTCAAGTGATTGCCGCAAATGCCTTCGTGTACTTCTCTGAGTACATAATCCACAGTGGTCGGGTCAAGGCACTTGAGATAGGGGAATGAGAAACCTCGTTTGTACAGTTCTTGTCCCACTATAGTGAAGCGGACGGCTTTTGTTTTTAACTTCCGCGCTTCAGTGGGATCCGTTGGAAGTTCCCCCTTCTTGAGATACTTTAGAATTGGAGTGAACCAACATGGTTCATCCTCCTCGGTGTAGTGTATTTCAGTAGGTGAATTTATCTCCGGCTGAGGCGAGGTGAGGAGCGTCACTTTCCGACTTCCGATGCTGGCCATGGAGCTCTCTAGCCTGGCTAATTTGTCAGCATGGATGTTATTTGATCGAGGTACTTGTCTTATCTCGTAGCTCTCGAACTTAGATAAGAGAGTGTGTGCGAGAGCTAAGTATTTGGCCATGGCGTCTTCTTTGGCCTCGTACACTCCGAGTACTTGGTTAACAATGAGCTGGGAGTCGCTTTGGATTAGGAGCTTGCGCGCTCCGGCTGCTAGGGCGAGGCGGATTCCCGCTATTAGTGCTTCGTATTCAGCTACGTTGTTTGAGGCTGTGAATTCGAATCGTTGAGCATATTCGAATTCGTCTCCGTCGGGGTTCGTTAGGACGATACCCGCTCCACCTCCTGTGGCAGTGGAAGATCCATCGACGCTGACGGACCAAGTTGGTAGGGATGTGTTTTCTTCTACTGCGGTCAATTCGACTAGAAAGTCGGCCAATATTTGCGCTTTGATAGCTGGGCGGGGTTTAAATTCTACTCCATATTCGCTTAGCTCTATTGCCCATTTTGCTAATCGTCCAGATGTCTCGGGACTTCTCAGTATCTGCTTCAGAGGATAATTTGTGAGAACCACCACTTGATGCGACTGGAAGTAAGGTCGAAGCTTCCGAGCTGCGTTGATGAGGGCGAGGGCGAGTTTCTCCATGTTGGTGTAGCGTTGTTCGGCTCCTTGGAGGGCGCGACTTATGTAGTATATGGGTTGGTGGCCTTTTCCTCCATCTCGTATGAGGACTGCGCTGATGGCATCAGCCGAGGTAGCTAAGTACAGCATGAGGGTGTCTCTCGGTTGAGGTTTTGTAAGCAGGGGTGGTGATGCGAGATATGATTTTAGCTCCGTGAAGGCCTTTTGACATGCCTCGTCCCACTCGAACTTTTTTCCTCCCCTTAAAATCTTGAAAAATGGGAGAGCCTTGTCCGCTGATCTTGAAATGAATCTGTTTAGGGATGCCAAACAGCCGTTGATCTGTTGAACTTTCTTGATCGAGGTTGGTGGAGCCATGGAGGTGATCGCTTCGATTTTCGCGGGATTAGCTTCGATTCCTCGCTGCGAAATCATATAACCCAAGAATTTGCCTCCCCGAACTCCGAATGAACATTTGAGGGGGTTGAGCTTCATCTTATATTTTCGCAGGGTGGTGAAACACTGATCCAGATCAGTTAGGTGGTCTGGGACCTTGACACTTTTGACGAGCATGTCGTCGATGTACACCTCCATATTTTTACCGATTTGATCTGCGAACATTTTGTTTACTAGACGTTGGTAGGTGGCTCCTGCGTTTTTTAAACCGAAGGGCATGACTTGATAGCAGTAGATGCCTTGGTCAGTGATGAAACTAGCCCTCTCTTGATCCTCTGGCGCAAGTAAGATCTGGTTATACCCTTGGTATGCATCGAGGAAGCTGAGGAGTTCGCACCCCGAGGTCGAATCGATGAGCTGATCGATTCTGGGTAGAGGAAATGGGTCCTTGGGACAAGCTTTGTTGAGGTCAGTGAAATCCACGCATAACCTCCACTTTCCCCCAGGTTTGGGGACGAGTACTACGTTCGACAACCATTCAGGATACTGAACTGGTCGTATGTGACCTGCTTCAAGGAGTTTTGCCACTTCCGCCTTGATATGCTTGTTGCGTTCGGGACCGAATGTCCGTTTTCTTTGTTTGACTGGCTTCAATCGTTTGTCGACGTTGAGCCGGTGCAGAGCTACCTGAGGAGGGATGCCCGATAAATCTTGGGCTTTCCATGCGAACACATCTCCATTGTGTCGTAGGAAATTGATTAGCTGCTGCTCTGTTGTTGGATCTAAATCAGATCCTATTCGTATGAGCTTGGAGGTATCTCCGGGAGTGAGCTCTATGAGCTTAAGTTCTTCGACAGCTGCTAGCTTGATGCTGTCATCTGGCACACTGATGAGGATTTCTTTATTGTCCTCAATGATCGCATTGACCCACTTCCGTTTGTCGGATTTTTGGGTGTCGTCTCCCCTTCCGGGTGGTTTAGGCCTCTTGGAGGGTTCTCGTAGGGCCCTTGCATAACACTCTCGGGCGAGACGTCTGTCTCCAAGTATTTCCCCCATTCCATAGGGAGTAGGGAATTTCCACTTCTGATGGTAGGAGGAAGGTACGGACTTGAATGTATGGATGGCTGGCCTTCCTAAGATGACGTTGTAGGGAGATGGCTTGTCGACGATGAGGAATTTGATCAGCTTGGTGATTCGACAAGGGTCTTCCCCTAAAGAGACGGGCAGCTCTACCTCTCCCATGGATAGAATGCCTTCCCCTGTGAATCCTTTCAGGGGTGTGGAGACGGGATTAAACCGGGCATTATCTATGCCCAGCTGCTTAAAAGCGTGGAGGTACATGATGTCGGCTGAGCTTCCACCGTCCACTAATATCTTCTTGACCAAGAAGTTGGCCACCGTTGTTGTTACTACCAATGCATCGACATGGTCTTCATCTGGACCTTCAAGGTCGGAGGAGTTGAAGACTATGCTATGATCAGGTCTTCGTATTTGATATATGCGTGCGGATGGAGAAGCATGCTCTTGATTCATGCGTGCTGATCGAGCGAGGGTGCGTCTTGCATTTTGTGAATCGCCCCCCGCTGGTCCTCCGGAGATAAAATAAATGATTCCCCGGGTAGGCTGGTTATCATTGTTATCTAGGTCACGTCGATGACCCCCATCTTCTCGTCTTTGCTGATGATCTCGATTGTTATCTCGGCGTGGAGGATCATCACGGCGCTTATTTCGCGGCCTATCGATGTACTCGCCTAAATGGCCCTGTTTGATCAGCCTCTCAATTGCCGCTTTGAGTTGTGTACATTCCTCCGTATTATGCCCTTTGTCCTTATGGAATCGACAATAACGATCCGACTTTTCTCGCTTTGCATTCGGCTGCATATGACGTGGAGGCTCCGCTAAACCTCTCTGTTCTATCACGTGAAGGATCTCAGTGAGGCGAGCGTTTAACGAAGTGAACCTATTGTAGGAGGAGGAGGGTTGGCTCTGAGGTGGAAGTGGAGGACGTCGGTCATCACGTCTCCTATTGTCCTGACGGTCATCTTCCCTTTTCCTTTTAAGAGGAGCATGGGTAGAGGCTTCCTCTATCCGGACGTACTTTTCAGCTCGATTTAGCAACTCCTCTAGGTTGCCTGGGGGTCTTCCGGCGATAGATTCCTTGAATCTACCCGGTTTCAAGTTCTGTTGCATAATCCCGGAGAGCATGTATTGTCCTACACTGGGGACTTCATGAACAGCTTCTACGAAACGCTTGATGTAGTTGCGGAGTGTTTCGTTATCTCTCTGCACTACAGAGAAAAGATGAGCTGGGGTCTTGGCATATTGTTTGTTGATGGCGAATTGGTTGGTGAATCGGGTCGACAACCGAGCGAAGGTGTCAATGGACCCTATGGGTAGGGAGTTGAACCAATTCATTGCCCTCTTGGAGAGAGTGGTGCGGAACATCTTGCACATCGCAGCATCTGTTGGGCCATATAAATCCGCCATGGCACTGAATTTCTCTATGTGCTCCTGTGGGTCGGTGGTCCCTTCAAATTGAGGTAAGCCTGAGATCTTTACTCCTTGAGGCAATACCTCGTTGAGAATGTCTATGGTGAAGGGACTGCGTCTTGTTGGAAGAGGCATTCTTTCTCCCATTTGATTATTTTGTTGGGAGAAAAGGTTCTGGCGAGACATTCGGCTGTTTACCTTGCCTTCTCCCTCATTGAAGAGAGGGACTCTCGGTGGTGACGCATTCCCCCGTGGGGGTGAGCGCCGACGCTGCTGTCTAGGTTGTGCCTCTCTGTGATTAGTAGATAGTTGCACTCGGGACCGTGGGTCCGAGGTAGAGGAGGAGACACTTATTTGATTTTGAATTGGCGGTGGGGCCACAGGTGGCGCTACAGGTGGAGCTGGTACCGGTATCGCATTGGGAGCGTTTGTTCCCATCGTGGCGATATATTGGGTTACAGCCTCTGTAGCGGCGCGAGTTGAGGCTTCCGCTATCATGCGTTGGAGCGCATCCTCGGTTATTTGAACCGTTCGAGGAGCAGGGAGTGGCGGATCGGCGAGTGGTGGATCCCGAGGAGGGATCACCTGAACCTCGCGAGGTGGATCAGCAGCACGTGCAGGAGCTGGCTCCGCGGCACGTGGAGGAGGTGGCATGCCAGATCCTCCACGGACTGGGAGATTATTAGCTGTGTCATTTTCTCTCCGAGCTGATGCCTCAGCAGGATCTTGCTGGCTACGTGATCTGGTTTGCATCGTTCCCACAGACGGCGCCAAAATGATGATGCTAATTACTTAGATCACCGGAGTAGTATAGAAAATGAGCTGGGAGAGCAAAGCTGATCGGTAGCTAGTCAACTCGATGTTCCTGAGGTCCCTACAAAATAAGCACACGTGAACTAAGCCGGGGGTTGATCCGGCGGAAACCCCTCCGACGCTCAAGTCAGATGCACGGATCGTAGAGAGAGTAGAGAGAATAAACTCGTGGTCGATTATAAATAATGAGAACGTACCTTTACAAATGAGTAAAACACATATTTATATCTCGGTGATTGGGTTGGGCTTACTTTGTTGGGCCCAAGCCTTACTTTGAAGGTATTTGGGCTTTCGTGTAATGGGCCTGATTAGTAGATATATTTGGGGGCCCATTGGGCCGGCCCATTTAGGTATATCAATACTGGCGGCGAGAGACCAGCGGTTGCGGGCGGCGGGGACCAGCGGCTGCGGGCGGCGGTGGAGGGAGCAGCGGCTCCGTTCTCGGCGTCGGGAGCAGTGGCAGCAGGGGAGCAGTAGCGGCGCGCTACGGCGGAGGGAGCAGTAGCGGTAGGCGACTACGAAAGAAGCAACGTCAGCGGCGGCGGTGGAGGGATCAGCGACTGCGGGCGGCGCAAGTTGGGAGAGGAGCAGAGGTGCTCGTATGACTGGTGGATAGAGAGAGAGTTAGAGAGAGAAGAAGAGAGAGGGGGGAGAGATGTAACGGCTGATTAGTGGGAGATAAACTAGGGTTTGAAAAATTAAAAGGGTAAATTAGGTATTTCAAGTTGCTCAGGGGGTCTCACTAATTAAGATTAAAATTTGGGTTTTTGACTAGAAAAGAAAAATTCATAGGACCTATGCGTATATATTTTCAAAATTAGGGGGTTATCCCTCATTTCCCCGTGCTAATATTAGGAGAGTTCTATAATATAATATTCTCTAACACCACCGATCCGGTACATTATATCGGTTTGATCTAACATTATATAACGAGTAACTAGAGAAGTCCTACTATGTAAAACACAATAATACAATGTTGATCTAACATTATATAACGAGTAACTAGAGAAACCCTACTATGTAAAACACAAAATAATACAATGTTCTACAAATATCCGGTCAAGATTAACTTGATCTAACATTATATCCGTACGAGTAACTAGAGAAACCCTACTATTTATAGTAACATTATATTCTTTGCACTGTATTCACCATGGCTGACGGAAGCTATACGCGATTTAGACTAAGGGTAACAATGCGCGCTTAGTCGGTACCTCTCGACACCCTACTATTTATAGTAACATTATATTATTTGCATTGTATTCACCATGGCTGACGGAAGCTATACGCGATTTAGTCCAAGGGTAACAATGCGCGCTTAGTCGGTACCTTTCGACGACGTTGTTTAGATACTATGAAGCTGTCCTCTTTAATAAGAGGTTTGAATATTTCGGTCCATTTCTTACGCTTCCCGAGTTTAGGGATATTTTCGAAAGAACTAGCCGCGTCAGATATTCATTATTCCATACCTTGTATGCAGCCTCGCTGCTGCCATCGTAATATCCTGCCACCCATACATACCCACCGGAACCACCATTTTCTTTATTATTTCCGGTTGTTCAATTGCTTGTTCATGTTTCAGTTGCCCTTCTAGACCCACCGGAACCACCGGTTTCTTGATTGTTTCCGATGGTTCCATTGCTTGTTAATGTTTCCGTCGCCCTTCCAGAACCACCGGTTTCTTGTTTCCGGTGGTTCCATTGCTTGTTCCCTTCATTTTTTATCCGACGGGCGTATCTTCCGTCGAACTGTCCCATACCATGTCTTCATACCATGTCTTCAGAGATAACTTGATGAATTATAAATATTTTTAGATAATTTGCAGGGGTGCTTGCCTATTTAAGGATTTGAGGTGCTAGGGTTGGGTCGAGTAATAGTAACCATTTAATTTACGATTTAATATCGTGAGAATTCGAGGTCCTAAGGGAGATTTACATAACAATTCAAAATGGGCCCTTGATAAATTATTTTGAAATATTTTTTGAAATGTATGTATGTAGAATAACTAAAAATATGGAAAAAAAAAATTCGAAATTAACAGGATGATTTGCGATTTACTGGTTTAAAATATGGAAAAAAAAAATCGAAATTAACAGGATGATTTACTGGTTTACTTCCTCCCGTGACATATAATCTTTATAGCAAATAGACTTCATAAACATTTATAAACTTGAATACACTAATAGATTCTTATTTTAGAATAAAAATAAGTAATTAAAATATTTTAGAACTGATGTTCCAAAATATAATATAAAATTACAAAATAAATTTTAAAAAATAAGTACTAATAATAAAGTGTATATAAAATAATTTTTGGGCCCTAAATTTTCGTAAATATCCGGAGACTCTAGGTAACCTCCCCTCAGATCCAACCATATTTGCAATGGCGTAATATATGTTCTTTTTTTCCAATTTTAAGTTAAACAAAAGTATATAATAATTTAGTTTCATTAAATTCCAAATGCACCGTACGCTATAAAAAAATATGCTAACAAAATAAATTCATTATATAATTGGCTGAAATAAAATGCTATATTATGCCAAATTTCCATAATTATTCCATAAATCAACTATTTGAAAGTTAATCCGTGGCTCGAGCAAAATCGCATTTACTGTACACTTCTTACAAATCAAGGCAAGTACAAGGTTTAAGTCACACCAGAACTCAATTAAGGTAAAATAATAATAGTAATTAAAAAAAATTAAAAAAAAAAAAAATTCGATAATTCATATAACTAGGCGGGGCTTTTTTCGCTGGCAGTTATTCGAATGCCAGTCAATAAATAGCCACCAGATGAGCTCATCTGCATATGTGGATGAGTTCTTGATGGAAGAACCTGCAATATGTAAGATTATATGTAATTACTACGAGTAACAGATAGTATTACGAGCCATTTTCAATTAAAAAATATTAAAAATTATTTTTATTAAAAATATTGGACATTATATAGAGTATCGAGAGTTGTACCTGATACTCACGCAACCAAGATTCCGAAATTTGCAAGCTGATGGCCATTTTCTCCGTCTGCAGATTGTGCATGCATGTTGCTAGAGGCTGTAATAAAATAAATAAAAAATAAAAAGAAAATCAGAAAGAGGGAGAGAGATTGTTTCGCTCGTATTTAATTAATATGCAAATTTCGACTTTTTCTTGTTCTTGTTTGTTTAACCAAATGAGATTTTTTTTTCAATTATCAAAAAAGTGGTTAATTAAATTTAACGATTAAAATAATTAATTACCTGGAGATACTGGTGATAAATGACGAATGGGGCCGAGTAAGATAGAAGTGGTACAAGCTCTTTTGCGATGCTCCAAGCATCCAAGTCTGGAGCAGCAATAATCAAACTGCAAATAAAAATATTAAAAAAAAAAAGTCAGATATTTATCGAAAAATAAACAAACTATCTTCACGAAATTCAGAATAAAATTAATTAAAAAAAAAAGCAAAAAATTAAATTACCTGGAAAAGCCATTTTCCTTCCAGGAATTAATAGCATCAAGAGGTGCCTTATCGCCAGCCTTTATACTTTTACCACTTTCGATATTACTGACCAAGTCTATAGTTGAAGGAGACGACATTTCTTTCTGCAGAAATATAAACCGTCATTGTAAATTTATATATATAGAAAAAAAAAAGAAAAAAAAAGATAAAGAAAAATTATCACAAACATTTTGCACTTTTCCGATATCAGAGTCATCTTCGATCTGGTCAATGGACGTTGAATTTTCACTGCGGGAAGAAGGTTGTAGTTCAGAAAGCGAAGCATGCACGATCCTGGACAATGAAGAAATACCACAAACGGGAATAAATTTTATAGCCAAAAAAACCGTTGCAATAATTGCATAATAAAAGGTAAACAAACAGGATTTAAGAAGACGCACTTTTTGCATGTCTCGTTACTGAAATTGAACATTCGGACAATATTAATAGGATATGGAGTCATCCCGCAATACGTATTACATACATAACCCATTCCTGGAAAGAGGCAAAAAAAAATATTAGGCATTAAATTTTCATTGAAATAGAAAAAATAAATTCGATTAAATTATTCAAGAAAATTTTTATTTTATTTTTATAACGGAAGAAGGTAAATATATACCTCCCAAACGCTCCGCCACAGCACCAGTAATTAAACCGTCGAGCATATCCAATACAAGTACATCTGAGTGTGAGGTAACATTAGCAAAGGACAACAGAAGAGACAGTGTGTCCACCCGTAAAAACCTGGCAATTATACATCATAGAAGTTCTTTAAATAAAGGGTTCGTGGCATTAATTGTAAATATTTGAGCAATAGATGAAAGTACTAGAAAGCAATCGGAATAAGCAAGAAATTGACTACTTGTCATCGGCTCGTCAATATTAACATAATTCTTAAAGTGATAAAAGAAATCCCAACTATTTGCAAAAACTAGAAAGAAAAGAACTACTATTTGACAATACGAGGCATGTCTTAATCATTAAGAATTATTAATGTGAACATAATTCTTAATTTGGTTAATGTGATTATAAATTGAAGTTAATGCGGTAATTTATCATCACAAGAGTAAGTTATTTACCCGATTTTCTCTCCCTGTTTTTTGAAGTATGCTTCACATATGCTGCAAGGAACAAGATGCAAATATATTAGCAATGAAACGATATTCAGGAAAACAAATATTTGACTGAAATAATCAATGATTGCAGATCGAGATTTCCTAATAAGTATGTATAATATTAAAAACAGAAACAGAATTTCGCATACAAATTAAAAGCAACAAGTTCATTACAGTGCTTAGAAATGAACATGTAATTCTGAGTAAAGAAAAAAAAAGTGAGTAATCATTAAGCCAACCTTCGGGCAAATGGACGTCTCACAAGTATCCTCGGTGCATATTTTTTCTGCTTTTTGATCCGGTACTTTTCCTGCAAACCGAGATATATTCAGTATTTGATGTTCGGAATAGATTAAGCTTTTTTCGTATTAGTCAATTACCTGTGAAAATGCAGTTTTCTTATCAAATGTTGCACTATTTGCAATAAGGGCCTCAACTATTTCATCCCCAGTTACTCCCTTTCTGCAAACAAGGTATAAACAGTCAAACACTATTGCAGAGGCATAGTATACCTTGCAGCCATATTAGGCAAAAAATGTTAGAACTTAGACGAAAACAAGAATCAAGGAAAAGTCAAAATACATAAAGTTGGTTTATGGGCATTATACTTAATAGATCAACAGCAGAGAATTTGAATTAGAACCAAATTATATTGGCCAGTGTCTTTACATGACGTGCTTAATGCTATAGTCGCAAAATTAAGCGCAATCAGTCTCTATCGTATGTAACGAACTTCCCCATTTCGATGCAATAAAAGCATAGTTGTATAGTTTTAACCTAGAAAATAAGCAACTTTAGTAATTTACCTCCGCATTTCATCAATGTCTTCACCCGTGAGAGTCTGGGCTGTGTTATTATCAACTAATGCGCGATTATCTCTGCATTCCTCCATAACTTCGCAATCCATTTTCTCCCCAAGGTTATTACCTGATTAAAAATATATATATGAATACATTGGCAATTGAATTGCTTAAACGACGTTCATCGCAAAACCAAACTATACATACACAATCAGACCCTTATTTTCCTCTTTCGTCTCCCACCGAGACGCAGAGGCACATATATATCTTCAATACTAAGCATACTAAGAAGCAACTAAATTCAGAACACAACATACCAACTCAACTCTAACACCGTTGAAACGAAACATAATGCTAATAGAAACAACATAAAACTAACCCGTACGAGTCGAAGAACATCCGAAAAATTTAATATAAGCACTTTTCAAACTAGTCATGATTCAGATATATCTAAAGAAGACAGATTTATTAACCTTCAGATGCTGGACCGACTCGGGAGAGAAACGGTCCGTCTTCTCCGACATCTACCTGAAACGAAGACCCAAACGGGCATCCAATCAAAGGCTGCAGCGAGCAATTCTTGTTCCCTATCTTTATTTTCCTAAATTACACAAAATATAAAAGCCGACTCAAAAAAAAGGAGCTGTTGTATAAATTTTCATAATTTCCAAGCACAGGTAAAAAAAAAAATTGAAGTTAACAGCTTACGCGCCGCCGTTGAGGCGAGAGAACAGCACTCGATCGCCGTCGTTGATGTCGAGCAAAACACTGCAGCCTTCCCAGGTTATTCTCGGGTTCCTATTCGCGCACATAGTTTCGTCTGAATTCTTACTAGACATTGCTGTTTTTTTTTTGTTTTTTGTTCTCCGACCAAAAGAAACAACCTTTGATCGATTTGGTTGAATTCGAATTGATGGTTTGTTAGGGAAAGAAACAACCTTGGGCGGTTAGAAGAGCAATTTGGTTGAATTTGAATGGGATTTGGGGCGAAGAAATTTGAACCTAAAACCCTAGCAAATGGCAACGGTTCCCCTAAACGACGACGTATTTTAAATGGGCCTAAACTTTGGGCTTTATATGAGAAATAAACTCATGGGCTAATTTCCAGAGAAGCCTGCCTATGGAGTTCTATTTTACAGATTACAATTACTAAATATAAAGTAAATTTTAATAAACGAAAATATAAATCCAACCTACGGCAAAACTAATTACATCTCCGTAAATTTTTTTCTCTACTAATTTTCTAATTTTTTTGATTTTTTATCTCAATGGAACGATTTTTTCACTTTCTTTGGAACGATTAATGACATCTTTGTAATTTTTTTTCTTTTTTCTCTACGAGAACGCTCTACAACTCTAATGGCATTTTTGTAATTATGTTTTATATCTTCTAATTATGGATGAGTTTTTTCTTAACACTTTCTTCATGTATGCCGAATTTTGAATGTCATATTTTTAAATCGTTATTTTCCTCACTTTTAAAATATCACTAGGTGCATCACATAGAGAAATACTATATATATAACATAATTTTAGGCATGCTTACAATTAGGTTCCCATACATGGTTCTAATCCTTGCTACCCAGTATATTTCACGCAGTGTAATATCCATATTATGCTCTTATATACATACACGTGTATATTGCGTGCAATATGTGACATAAATATCATTAAAATAAAAAATAAATTGTATATATATTTTGGATTTGAGAAGAATATGGGAGATAATATCTTAGTTGTTATATATTTCATTTTAGTATTACCACCAACTTAATTTTTTTAATACCTAAGTGTTGAAGCAAAAAATAATAATATAGACTATGCACAAGTCAAATTGAACGGTCCACATCCATTAAGGTGACAACGAAATACCAAACCATTCATAATATTCGCTGTTTCGACAATTGGAATAGTTGGGCTAAATAAACCCATGATTAAATAACTAATGCATCAACATTTTTTCATTTACTTATTTTATTGTTTAATAATATTACAATTATTTAGATAAAAATCGTAGTTGTTTCAACACACCCCCAACTCTTCACCTAACGATTAGGAAAGCTTGTCCCCGTATTTCAAAATTGATGACGAATACAAAGTATATAATATGGAATAACTTAGATTTGCTACGTACCTAGATATTATATATAAGGGTTTTTTTACGAGAAAGTATCTGACCACCAATCTTTATTAATTTAAATTAAATTGAAGTATTTTATCCTTTTCATTAATAAGTAATAACTACGCCCTTTTAACATGTATTATAAACAAAGAAATATTTAATATTAATGCAAAATTGCCCCCAACTATTTAAATCTAATTTGTAACTGTAAACTCTAAATTAACTCCAATTTCAATAATTTATAAAAGTCAATACTGTTAGAGACTGATGTTGACCGCCGGTCAGCGGCGACGACGATAAAAAAAAAGTCAACGCCAGTGACCAGCGGTCAATGAGCACGGCAATCAAAATTGGAGTTAAATTTGGGTAAGGGGTCAAAATTGAATAATTGTTTTAAATTTATCTATACCCGATGAAAATTTTCGGTGATTTTAAACCATAGCTCTGCACATAACAACGCATACATCAATGTATATGTGTGCTTAGTGAATGATTAATAATTTAGATTAACAATTCTAAAACACCGAGTTTATTTTCACCAAATATAGGATCTCAGAGCCCAAGTGCATAAAATATCGTATGCTCCTTGAATTAATCCACCTAATATTTAGATTATATAAAATAAAATCAATAAAAAAAAAGAAAGTGGACTTCAACAAAACACAAATGAAAATGGATAGGTTGAGTGGTTAAGTAGCACGTTACAAAATTCACATAGGGCTAAACGCTACAAAATAAAAATCAAATTGATATAAATATAAGTCACTTATCATTATTTTATTCATTTGGCTCTTCTATTTCTCTTCTTCCTTAAAATTGGAATCTAAATTCCCCACCACATACTTTTGACTATTGAGCCCCCAATTTGCATGACTATATTAAATGTCACACACTAAAAAATTAAATTGGGATCTTTTAGTATGTAAATATAAACAATCAGTATCTTCCAAACATTGTGAAAGGGATTTAATAGAACATGATCTATTTATTTACATATTAATTATTAAATATTATACTCCATTTGTTCCACAATATCTGTCTCTTTTAAGAATTTTTTTGTTCCATATTATCAGTCACTTTACAATTCCAATGTTGCATTAATTACATATTTTTCAATTATACCCTTATTAATTCCCCAACATTCTTTCTGCATTAATTAGTAAACAAGGGTATTTTGGTCTATTTATATCTATT
Source organism: Erythranthe guttata (assembly GCF_056151865.1). Taxonomy (NCBI): domain Eukaryota; kingdom Viridiplantae; phylum Streptophyta; class Magnoliopsida; order Lamiales; family Phrymaceae; genus Erythranthe; species Erythranthe guttata. The sequence continues at coordinate 16,005,801 of NC_142535.1, forward strand.
TTCCTAAAATCAAGACATATTTATTGAAATTCTTAAGACTCGTGCCGAGGTGAAAAACGACACATATTTAGGAACGGAGGGAGTATAAATTTCAATAATAAATAACATTCTATTATATATATAAAAAAAATTGTATCCTCAACATAAATAATAGAAAAATTCCTGAGAAAGGCACAATACGGGTTGCACGATAAATAAAATTTAATCGTTAATTAACAATAAAATTTCATAATTAATTGGCTATAGTTTCTTTTTTCTTTTTTTTTTCTTTTTTTTTTGCAATATGTGATCTAATTAGTGGAGTAAGAGAGTGTGATGTCATTTACCATAACTCGAATCTTCCTGTTGACACTTTTTAGGTCAAGCTTGTCTCGAATTGAAGTTTACGCTTGTATTGCTAAAATCCAGATTTCAATTATTAAAAAAAAGGAGAAGAAGAAAAAAGAGGATAATAAGTTATAATGGCCATGTTAATTAGGCACAATGCCAAATTAAGCCGCCATATATGCTTCACATGCATTCTTTTATCGTACCCATGCAATCCCAATTTAATTTGGACCCAAAATTAATATGCTAATTAATCTTTTATATATATATATATATATATATATATATATATATATATATATATATATATATATATATATATATATATATATATATATATATATATATAAGTATTTTATGAACTATAATACATGTATTACTCCACATTCTTGTGCATGAACATACATACATACACGAACCTTCCCCACATAATTAATACCAAAAATGGACCCATTATAGTGGTTGGAAATTAATTTCATCAATTCAGATTTTCGAGTTACATCATAAATCCGATCTTCTGCTACTCTTTTCCTTTCCAATTTAATTATAAACACTAGTAGTAATTAAGAACACTAAATCTTAATTAACAATACTTAAAGTAAATAAATAACTATTTGGTTGTATTCTGACATCCATCATTATTTATATGATTAGACAAAAAAAAAAAAAAAGCTGGTTTGTTGATCTATAAACGAATCTTAGTCTTGCTGGATAAACTGAACTCTCATGCAATAATTAAACCAAATTATTGATATATATATTACATATATAAATCTCTATATGGTTAGTTAATTAATCAATTTTATTTCTCATGCAAACAAACAAATCTGAATTAATTAAAAATTGAAAAAATAACCAAAAGTACCAAAAAGACCTTATCCCAATTCTTTCTTTACCCAATCTTGGATCCCTCCCCCCATTAAAGAAACACCTTCCCCCAATACCCTCTCTCTCTCTCTCTCTCTCTCTCTCTCTCTCTCTCTATATTTATTTTCTCTCTCATCACAACTTTGTGTTAGTGTGTGTGTGTGTTTTTCTCTCCATGAAAGAGAGATCAAGAAACTCCATGCCACAAGTCTTGTTCCACTACTTCCTAACCCTAATTCTCATGGCCCTCCTCACCTTCTTACCGGAATCTTCTTCGTCTTCTCACCACGACGCCAAAAAGAATGTCCGAACAAGTAACAATACTTCGAACCGCAAGAAAAAGAAGGAAATTACCAAACAGCCCTCGTCTTGGGATCAAATCAAGAACCTCCTCACCTGCAAACAAATCGAAGATTCCAAAATCCACGACCCTTCTAGAAGATCAAGATCATCATCATCAAATAATAACACCAACATTTATACCTCGTGCAGCTCCATTTGTACCTTCCGCGACGTCGCCCACGGCAACGCCCGCGTCGTCCACCGCGCCGACAACTCTCCGGAGAGCAGCGCTCTCGGCCAGGAAACCAGGCTCCTCACCAAGAAGACCGCCGCCTCCCACGGCTCCTCTTCTTCCAGGTCCGTCAACTCCACCTCCGCCAGAACCGCCTCCGCCGGCGGCGGCGGCGGCGCACCGTACACGTGTGGCCGAGGCATGCAGTTCAGGAAGCTCTCCGGGTGTTATGAGTGCCACTCCATAGTTGATCCTAGCAGGTATTTTTTTAGTTATCATGATTAATTAATTAACCCTAGGAAAAAAATTTAATATATATTAATAATTAATTATATTGTGATTAAGTTAATTAATTAAATTAAGGTATTGAAATAAATAAATTAACAGGTATCCATTGCCGAGAACAACTATATGTGCTTGCTCTGAATGCGGAGAGGTTTTTCCGAAACTTGAGAGCTTAGAACATCATCGAGCAGTTAAGCATGCAGGTAAATAATTAATTAATTATTTTTAATTATTATTATTATGTTTTAATCTAATTTCATATTTTTTTTATATATGAATGACCTAGCTGTTGCTTGATTATATTCCAGCTTTCACTTAATTATTTATTTCTTTTTAATTTAATTTAATTTCCTATTATGAAAATCTACGAGTCAACGCTAATTAATTTGTATTAATATTTTTAACAAAAATGATTAATTCTATTCAAATTGAAAAGAAGAAATAAATAGTGCTACAAGAAAAATAAAATTGAATTTTTATTGAGGGAAAATTTGAAGTTTAAAAACATGTTAGTGCAGGCAAAACGGCATTATGCTGCAGTATAACTAATATATTGAAATTATTAAAAATAAAATAAAATAAAAAAAGTAAATTAAATTTGGTCCAATATAAAGCATTAATATTTGCCTATCTTTTACACGGCACAGTGGGTGGTGGTGCTATGCCACTTCGCTTTCCAATGGACCATTTGGATTTAATATTACAGCTTTCTCTTCATAAAATGAGAAAGTACCACTCTATACACGTGTCGTTTACTGGTTGGTGGTCAGTTTCCGCTTTTTATGCACGAGTTGTACCTCACCGACAAAAGGAAGTTATACTTCAACCCCCGACCGGTTTGCCTTTTATGACTACTTAATTTCTCTATATCCATATATATATATATATATATGAAATTAAAAAAAAAAAGGAAATAGAAAAATAAAATCATATTGTTTAATTTACCTAAGTTTCTCTATGTATGTGTTAATTAGCTTTTGTTCAATTTATCTTTACAAATCAATTGAGTGGATTAATTTCAGTTAGTTCTCTCGAGTCGACTGATTTACACCTCAGTAAATTGAAATGGAAAAGACGAATGATAGACGCATAAATTTGTATTGTTTGAGAAACGAGAGACTTTCGACTAACAAAATTATTAGGATATATTTTTCTCTTTTTTTATGAATTAAGTTATTTAAGATTTTAATCATTATCTATTTGTTTATTTATTTATAATAATTATTATTAGTTATATTAATAATTAGGAAGCTGAAATATCTAATTTTGTTGTTGTTGTTGTAGTGTCCGAACTTGGACCGGAAGATTCGAGCCGGAACATAGTGGAAATAATATTCAAATCGAGCTGGCTTAAAAAGGACAACCCGATCTGCAAGATCGAACGGATACTAAAAGTCCACAACACCCAGCGCACGATCCAACGGTTCGAGGACTACAGGGACTCCGTGAAGATACGCGCCAACACCACCACCACCACCACCGCCGCCGCCAGGAGATCAACCAACGCCAGGTGCGCCGCCGACGGGAACGAGCTCCTCCGCTTCCACTGCGCCGCCCTTACGTGCTCGCTCGGGGCCCGCGGCTCGTCCAGCCTGTGCGGCTCCGTGCCGGCTTGCGGCGTGTGCACCATCATCCGGCACGGGTTCCAGGGCAGCAGAACAAACGGGATCCGCACCACCGCCAGCAGCGGCCGCGCCCACGACGGGCTCGCCGGACTCGGCGCGCGCCGCGCGATGCTCGTGTGCCGCGTGATCGCCGGGAAGGTGAAGGGGGCTGCGGCGGGGGATGCGGCTGCGGCGGCTGATGAGATTGGAGCCGGCGGCTCGTACGACTCTGTAGCGGGTTATGCGGGGGTGTACTCGGATCTGGAGGAGTTGCACGTGTTTAGCTCGAGGGCTATTTTGCCTTGCTTTGTTGTAATTTACAAAGCGCTTGAATATTAGGTTAATTAATTATGTTTTATTTTGATTTTTAATATTTTTATCATTATTAATTTTTTTTTTCCTTCTTGTGGTAGATTTAATTGGTGTAATTTAATCAAGGAATCAACCTATTTGTAAATATTATTTTTGGGAGTGCATTGTATTAAGAAAGTGTTTCTTACAAGAATTTTAAATATTTGTACTAAAGAGATATAGAAATCGAAAAAAAATCACAAATAGCACAATTTGAATTATTATTTGGATTAATCGAGAATGTTCGACCCCGGTTATAACGTAGATGCGGCATTCCCACTCGGTGAAAATTTATATGGAGTATCGATAGTGTCGCGAGATGACCGTGGTTAATAGCCACACGAAAAAAAGGAAAAAAAAAACACGAAATTGAGTGAAATTCAAAAAATGCAATAAATATGTTCATTAAGTAGCACGTGAGCTGGTCTTGGGACACATGCAATAAATATATTAATTAGGGAGTAATAAGATGTACGATGACTTTTGACTGAATCAAAAATTAAAGACCCTTAAAACAATTAATCCTCTCAATCTCTCTCATAATTGTCACACACATGCAATTAATTACAGCCAAAGTGACAGATTCATACATATATGTGTTAAATTTAATTGTCAGAAATAAATATTGTTAAATATCTAAACTAAAGCCATTGACTATTGTCTTAACCAATTACAGTACAGCTTTAATTAATTAGGAATAGCTAATCTCGTCATCAGTATTGAAACTGTTGGCCAGCTAATATTGCTTAAAAATTTGTTGCAAGTTGTAACTGATTTTTTTTTCTTAATTTTTCTTAATTTTATTTTTTAATTAAAAAAAGACTAGCAACGCATCATATATGTAGATTCTTAGGAACAATTTTTTCTTTATTTGAATACAAAATTACCTTGTACAAAAAATAAATAAATTAGTAAGTACAGTAAAAAAGTAATTAGTGAATAAGATTGTGCTTAATGAAATGGGCTTTGTTTGAGATTTAAAAGATTTTGGGCTCTTTGGCCCAAATGGAGGTTCGAAGTTCACTTCAAGAAATTCAAATTAAAGCCATATGAGATCCGGACCCATGAGGGCCGGGTTGGGTTGCCCAGCCCGACCCTTTTTGACATGTACTTGTGAGTTGTGATTTTTACTAACAAAACATCAATAAGGTATAATTATTTATTTAATCACACCATAATTATACTAACCTAATAAGCCATTGGATACCGTGTGGTCAATATCTTGTCGTATACCGCGATATGTATCGCGATACCATACGATTTCTATAGAAACGATACACTCGGCATATGCATCGATTGTAATCAAATAGAGCTAAACGTCGCTCGATACCTCGATAAGATACGATATCCTATAGTTACAATATTTGTTTTTAGGGGTTGATTTGTGTGATTTTCTGCACATTTAGGGGTAATTTGTGTAATTTTCAGCTTATTTAGGGGTGTTTTGTACAATTTTCAGCATTTGTCGTTCATAACCACTGTGTTTTTTTTTTAAATTAAGGCAAAACCACAAAAAAATGCTTTAGATGAAAGCAATTATATTAGCAAAATGTAATAAAACCGAAACTAGCATATTTATTTAGGGGTGATTTGTACAATTTTCAGCATTTGTTGTTCATAACCACCGGGTTTTCTTTTTTCTTTTTATTTATTTATTTATTTTTATAATTAATGTAAAACCACAAAAAATGCTTTAGATAAAAACAATTATATTAGCAAATGTAATAAAACCGAAACTAGCATTTCTAAAAACTAATTTGAATTTTGTCAGACTCCATAATTTAATGTTTGAAACTTGAATTTAGATCTATTTTGAATGAAGGATTCGACTTTAAAATATTTAATTTTACATTTTTATCGTATAATTAATATGTGATACATATTTTTTTTTACTATTTTTAACAGTTAATCAAATATCTCATAGTACGAAACAATAAATGATACGATATGATACGTGAAGGAAAACGATACGCCGATATATACCGAAACAATATATTCTAGTATTACGGGTCAAACTTGGGGGATGACTATATATTGACCTAATGATTTATTCAGGTCACATTAATAGAGATTTCCCAGGCAAAGAAAAGCTGGGAAACTCTCATCATTCCAAAAGTACTTTTTTTAAGTCACTTCAAAACTAATACAATAATTAGTTAACCATCATCACCACATTCATCTGTTTCTCATAGGTAAAGTGATTAATTAATTAATTAATTAATTAATTAATTATAGATGAATTACTTTGAAGAAACTAAACAATTCATTAATTATGTATGCATTGTCGGCTTAGTTTTTAAATTCTCACTAATTGTGTTCAAAAAAGCTGTTTTTTATTCTAATCAAGAATTTATTATTTAATTTTCTCAAAAAAAAAAAAGATTAATTATTTAATTACCTATTCAATTATGGATGCCACTAATTTATTTTAGATAATTAAAAGAAATAACCAGTCATATAAGTGCAGTGGATAAATCTCCACTCTCGTCCAATAACTCGCAAACCGTACAAGAGATATAGTGAAGCTACTGCGGGATTGAAGTTTCTGGAACGCACATTTTCAAAGAAGAAATTATAGAGTCAAATATTTAGTACTTTAGTCATTGTTTTTTCAGACAAACATTCACATAATTATCTTAATTAGTACGTTATTCAAATGAAATCGATATTTATCTAGTACTAACTCGAGCTCATGTGATGTAGAGCGCAATCTTATAACTGAGTCTCGACAAAAAATCGAGCTCATGTTCACTATCAATTATTTAAAAGCTCGCGAGTTGATTCACAATTTTAATCCTTAAATTCTTATTATAAATATGGAAATAATTAATATTCAATAATATTAATAATTATAATAAAACTCCAATGAAATATCATTGCAACACATAAGCGGGAAATCGGCTTCCATAGTTCCATACACATTACATAGTTTCATAAAAATAAAATAAAATAATATTATTGAATGAAAATATCCAAAATAATAATATAGGAGTACTACTTAATTATCATAATTATATTTTATTAATTAGGAAAAAATAAAAAAAGGCCATGCAAATGATTTGGTCACATGCGTGAACTAGTTATAAAAATATATATTTAATTAATTACTTCTGAACTAACATCATTGAGTGACAGAGAATATAACTCCAAAAAGCAAAATCGAAAGAAAAAAAAAATTCACTCATTTTAATTAATTTTATTCCTCCATACGACACAAATGATAGCATTGCACTTCCCGGAGAATATATATTTATCGAATAAATAAATAAATATAAATGGATAATTATATTTAATATAATATAATATAATAATACCAATATTCAACAATATAAGTAGGAGTACTTCTTGTGAGAAATGTAGCTCATTCATATTCAAAAAATTAGGGTTGCCTTTTCTTTTTCCTTTTTAAAAAAAAAAAATATATTATTATTATTCGGCATGAGACTATTGGATAGGTTCCGGAAGATCATAATGCGGTTCATATTCCCCGGCGGCCTCCCGGCTAGAGGTCGTGGCTCGCCGGGGCGGCAGCCGGCGGCACCAAGGCGGAGTTCATGTGACAGGGCGGCGGTGGATACACCAAAGACCTCATGCAGTAGTAGTTCGTATAATTACTACTCATCGAATTCGCACTATAGTGAAGCGATTGCCGATTGCATTGAGTTTTTCAACAAGTCTTCTTCTTCGTCGCAGGATTGTGCGTCGTCGTCTTTTGCCGGAAGAAAATCCGACGATGTTATTATCACATGGTCTAAATAATATTTCATGTATAATATAATATATATAATGAAAACTATATATATAGTTTGGTTTAATTTGTTATATGTATAAAACACACAAGTTTCTCATATGGTTATTTATATTTTTCCTATTTTATATATTGCTTATATATTGTTATTATATTTCTATATTTATGTATTTAGCTTATATCTAACTAATAATCAGTCCATTTCTTTGGATACTGTTTCAGTTATTAGTTGGTTCAATGTCATTTTATTAGGTAGCACAAAATATGGGAATTAGGATAGTATTACTATTATACCCTCAACGGCTATCCAAAATATATTATTTGAAAATACACGTAACACATTATTTGGTAGTAAATAGTTCATCTTTACAGTTTATATGTTCATTATTAATGTATGCATTGTATATATATACACACATACATGTGTGTGCGCATGGGCAGATAGGTTAAATTTTTTAGGGGTTCGAGGGCAGCGCACCCGAATTTTTTAAGAGTTATTCGCAAAAAAATGATAAAAAAGTATATATTTTTATTTTTATGCAAACACATGCATAATTAATATGTCATTTGAAAGTTTTTCAATTGACAATTAATGCATCAACAAATTGAAAACCAAAAAAAGGAGGGATTATATATATTGATGAAAGGCTAATGTGACCATAGTGTATATATATATATATATATATATATATATATATATATATATATATATATATATATATATATATATATATATATATATATATATATATATATATATATATATATATGTTACACATTGATAGTACTAGCTAGAAAATTTTGTTTCTGCAACATTAAATTTCACTCATTATTGAATTATTGAAAAATCAATTATTAGTAACCAAATTTACTCATGCAAATGCAACTTGATCATGAGAGCTCCCCCTCTTCTTCGAAAAAATCCCTCCGATGAACGGAATAAGTGGCTTCTTCTTCTTCTTCTTAAGAGAAGGGTGCCTTTGTAGCACCACGACCTCACTGCGATGCGGCGGTGGTGGTGGCGGCGGAGGCGGCACATCAATGACACGTGTCACCTTCGGATTCGCAAACGTCACACACTTCTTCTTTTGGAATTCAACTCTTTGATGATGATGATCATAATCACCACTAGTTATTGTTTCCTTCTTCACTTGTTCGATCGGTAGTTCTTTAGACCCCTCGACGAATTTGACGTCTTCTGTAGCGGTCCCTACTTCGTCCAATGGGAGTCTGACATGTGTGCGAGTCGCTGTAGTACTCTTCAAACGATGAAGCTCTTTTTTGGTTTGTTGGAGCTCGAGTTGTAATGAAGAGAGGTATTGTGCCATGTGGATGCTCTCTTGTTGAGCCTTTTGTAGGCTTTGTTTTGTTTCCTTTAATTCGGATGCTATTGTTGTTGTTGTACCATGCGCATGTTGGCTTGTACCATCCTGCATCTGTATTGGAAAAGTGAATAGTTTCTCATATAAATTAATTAATACCATTTTTCATAATTTAAATGATTATTTTAGCTAATTCTAGCCACAAATCTTTAAATTAGTTTTTCTTTTTGTCAATTTTCGTAATAAATCATGATCGGATAATTACTTATTTCAGTCAATTTTCCCTCCCTTCTCGAGTCAACAGATTTAAATCAGCTGAGTCAAATGGTTTAATTAACTGAGCCAAATGTGAAGGAGAAAGCGAGTGAACCAGCGTTATGAACTATAGCATTCGAGTATTTTTGTAATAAAAAAAGTACGAGCACTTTATTGAAAAAAGAAAAATCTTAGTACCTCAAATAATAATAAATCTCATGGGCTAGAGGAACTCGATAATATTTCAAATTTTAGCAATTAATTTAGATAAGGCTGGTAACTAAATTAATTATGTTCTGACCTCTTTGAACTTATTGGCGTAGATCTCGCCGGCGAGAACTCTCTCGCCGAACAACATGACCGCCTCTTTCACCGACCGGAACGGTGCGCTCGTGTCGATCTCCGCCCTATTCATCGTAGCGGCGCAGATTAAATTGTAGTAATTAATTAGTAGTTTATAATTATTTTGCAATAAAAGGGATTTTGTTGGGTATTATTTGAGGGGTGTGTGTGTGTGTTGCAATGAGTGGGAGTGTGTGTGTTTTTGATTAGTTAAGAGAAGGGGGGAGTGGGGGTTGGTTCGTTTCTTCGCGTCCACTTCACTAATATTCTGTTGCTCCTATGTATATATTTTGATTGAGTCTCAAGTTATATGTGGTTCGTTTTCACTTTTATTTATTTTAATTAATTAATTAATTAATGGGTGAGTTTTGATTTTATTTTATTTCAATGGATTTTATGGGGCCATATAGTTGAAGGGTCAATTGTTCTTGGCCCCACCTATGCTACTAATCCTATTACATACGGTAAACACATCTTGCATTAAAAGACGAAATTTCTCGCCACCTGATCCTGGCTCGACGTGATTTTGATGAAAGAATATAAATTACGGTAACTCAATGGATTGTTAGGGTAGCGGATATGGGTCTGTGCCTACAAGAAATGAACGTTATTGGAGTTGAAATTCGCACACTGCGATTGCCAGTACTCGATTCTAGGACCTACCGGTGGCTACAAGAAATGAACGTTATTGGAGTTGAAATTTCCACACTGCGATTGCCAGTACTCGTTTCTAGGACCTACCGTAAGCATATCTGATCGCATAATTTATCGGCTAAAGCGGTACACTAAACTCAATCCTTGATCATCTACTTTTTTATGGAGTTTTATTATTTATTAACAAAAATTACTTGGTACTTACTATAAATTTTGTCACGATATTATTTTATATTTTTTTCCTCCTTAATTAATCAATAAAAAAAAATAGGCCCAAAACAAATATATATAGTATGTTGCAGAGTAAACATATATATATATTTTCTGCAATTTATTTTTCATTAAATAGATGGTCTGTCCTAATATTATTTCATCCACTAGTACAAAATTACAACACAAGCACAAGTTTTGCCTTTAGAAAATATATGAGCAAGCAAATGAAGTAAGCACAGTTGTCAATAATACCGAGACGAGGTTCACTCCATTGTTGTCGAGTATACTCAGACCAGATATTCTCTTCACAGTCGGCCCTGGTTTCCCGACAACCTGCAATTTCGACCAAAACGTCAATTAACTACACTTCTAATATCATTTAAAAAAAGTTTGATTAATTCAATTATTAAAAGTATCCGTGTTATTATGACCTTATCTCGGACGCTGCAGAAGCCACTGTATTGGAGGGTGGCTCCAAGTAAAGAATCTATAACACTCCCGCACAATCCAGATAGAGCTGAAATCGGTATTAGCAGTAGCTGCTTTAAAGCGATATCGGAACTGCAGTTTGTCGTGACGAATCCTAACGCGACAAATGTCACTCCGATAACACTCCCCCCTGCTGCAGCTGCTACAAGCCCTGCCTTCGTCACACCCCCGTTTGTGCCCTTTCGAACCGGCTGATTTAAGTGAGAGAAACGATGAGAAATCGAGAGAGAGAGAGTAGTAAACGTTAATTACAGTAGTAAACGTTATTGCGTTTAGTACCCCAGTTTTATATCAAATTGCTAAAAAACTCCCTGTGTTATAAATATTAGCAAAAACCCCCTTATCATGCATTTTTTTAGCACACAACACCTTAAAAAGTGTGTACAGTAGAACCTCGATAAATTAATAACCTCGCTTAAATAATAATTTCTTACGGTCCCGACTCGGTAAAAAACGTACTAAATTATTAGCTCGATAATTTAATATTTCGCTAAATTAATAGAATTTTGTCAGTTCCGACTATATTAATTTATAGATGTTTAACTGTATTTAGGGGGGGCATGGGGAGTTTTCACCTTAAAAAAAGTTCGTATTTTTTGTCACCTTGAAGGTGGTAATTAAACGGGGTTGATCGTCGCTGAGAATCCCGAGTTCGGATGACCACGTGTCGCCGTTGCAGCAACAATATTGACCAATAATACCGCCGATTAGAAATGTTAACAGGCTCGATTCTTTTGAATTTAGACAATAGTCCTCGCTGCCCGCTACTGTCCAAACAGTCAAGACTAGAATCGTTCCGATGCCACTGTTGTAAATAACTTGTATCCTGTAAACAATTAAGCAATTCAAGAGCTATATCATAAAAAAAAAAGTTACGAAAATGCTGATTCGGCTCGTGAAAAAATCGAAGTTTCTTTGAGCATTGATTTTTTAGAATATCGTCTTTTTTTTTTAAGTTTCCGCTGCTAATTACTATGAAAATCCCGATCTTCTACCAGAGGTTCAGCTTATGCTATATAAACCACTTCCGGGAAAACGTAAAATGACTTCGATTTCTAGAATGTTGAAAGCACAAATTAAGAATCGCAATTTGTATAGAATACCAATTGCGTTGACCACCCTCCTTGAAATCGGCATCGACTTTTTGCTTTTTGTCCTCTCCAAATTTTGTGAACATCGAAGAAGTGAAAAAGAAGACAAGCAACACCGCCCCGAACCTACAATCCATATCAATATCATACATGAGAACATATATATATATATATATATATATATATATATATATATATATATATATATATATATATATATATATATATTGTGGAGAAGAAGGACCTGTAATTGACGGCAATGTGAATAGTCATGACTGCAAAACCAGAAATAGCTCCCGAAAAGTCGAGGGACTTCTTTCTATACGATCGGGCAGCAATTGCAGCTGAAATAATTGCAGCAATCAACGGTTGTACGAGATTGTTCTCCATTATCGCTTATTTATTTTGTCCAACTCCGAAACACCTCCAAATTTCGAAGCGATTGTAGCGCTTGATCGATCCCTTTCGACTCCACTCGACTGAAAATAATGGAGCAAAGAGAAAAAAGTATGACATCAGCACCTACATCATCATGTCCTTGTTTGATCTTTTAGGGCACAATCAAAATCAATTTTTTTTTTTTCAAATTGAACATGAGTTCTTCATATATAAATATATTATACACATCAGCAAAAAAATTGGAGCTCAACATCAAGCAGCAATAATCAATTAAATCTGAATAATCTAATATTGATATATATATATATATATTTTTTTTAATTTTCAGGTATCCATAATTTTTCTTTTCAATCGAACAAAACCAATTCAACCACACAATCACGAAGGCAATTATTTACAGTTTTATCCATAGAAAAAAAAATTAAAAAAATAACGATGATAATTACTTTGAATGAAATTGAAATCTTTACCTCGATTGAATCCTGAAAATCGCAATCTGAATCTCAATCTTGTATGTAGTTGTTGTTTTTTGACCAATGAATTAATTTGGGTAATGGCGTTCTGTGTTAGGTGGTTCGCCCACTAATTTTAAATTTAGACAAACAAACCCCTTTTCAATTTTTTTTTCTTTTGTTTTGGATATTAAAATGGAAAATGGGAATCTATGGTGAGAATCTAATTATAAATTGAACAAATCAAATTTTATAATAGAACCTAAGATGCACAGAAACTTTCGTAAGTGTTTAAAAATTGAAATTCCATAACACCTGTCCGAAACGTTTTAGAGTCGTTTTCGTAAGTGTTAGAAGTTTCGGGGACGGTTTTAGTACTAAGGAAAAAAAAATTAGAAATTCGTTTCCGTCCAGAAAATATAAGTCTATTTTAAATAAAGACAAAAATTTGTGTATTTTTCCGCACACTCGTTAGTTGAATATAAATTGTTAAAGACGAATTTGCATAATTGAACCTTTTCGATAGAGATTAATTGATTTGATTAGCTTTCTTAAATTTTTAATTTCTTTTTTTTATTCATAATTAAGCTAGGTTGATGACATTGCGGGAACTTCAGCTGGAGCTAGATACACTTTGATTCGGTTCGTTTCAGTCGATTTACCAACCGGATGAACACTGCTATGTAACTTTAACAATGTAAGGCGAATGTGTAAGAAACTACATAGTTAAAGGAGGTGACTGTAATTACGCTAACAAGAGGGGGCTTTTCATAATTTCACCTTACCCCAGGGGAGTGACTGTAATTTGCCCATAAATAAATAAATGAATAAGAGAAATAATTCGATAAATGGTGTGCAGCTTTGACCTTTGACTTGTCATCGCGCAATTGCTCTCCGTTCTAAAGCTTCAAAAGAATTTCTGCAATTTCAACAGCTGAATTTGATCTCTCTCTCTCTCTCTCTCTCTCTCTCTCTCTCTCTCTCTGTCTGTCTCTCTCTACAATGGTAAAAGTTGTTCGCATTTGCTAATCACTACTTGTTTTGCTGAATCTGTTTCTTACCACCGAATCAAATAATTCTGATATTTTTTTTCCTGATCGAAATCTGCAGATCCGATTCATATTATTACAGAACAGGCAAGGCAAAACTCGACTCGCCAAGTACTACGTCCCTCTCGAGGAATCCGAGAAGCATAAGGTCGAGTACGAGGTAATTTCCCCCCCAATTTAATCTGATTTTTTTCTAGGGCGGAAAGTTCTTTTGATTAATTAGAAATTTTATCAATCAATCGGTTTTTTAGGTTCATCGGCTGGTTGTGAACAGGGATCCCAAATTCACCAACTTTGTGGAGGTTAGCATTTCTACATCGTATTCGGATATCGATTTTTCGTTTAATTGTAGAAATCATTTTGAAGCACATACGACTATTGATGAGCATGGGCTATTGATTTTATTTTTAATTTGTCGAAACTACGATTAACTCAAAATTTTAACTCGATACAAGGGTTTCCGGATTGGCTTTTCGACATACTTGAGAATTCCGATTTTTCGTTGTTAGTTATTGAGTAGTTGTACAAAGTTGCAACAATAGTAGGTTAGTGGAAATGCTTTGAATGCGTGCATATCGTATTTCCGATTCATTCTGGTTAAAATGGAGTTCTCGAGTATAAACACCGAAATTAGTGAAAAATTAAATTGTACAATGTGAGAGTATTAGGGACTAAAGAATTTGTCTACATTTTGAATTAAAACCCGTAAAAGATTATTTTCCGAGCTCCTCGAGTTTTGGTCGTATTAATCATTTGTGACGAATTCGAGATAAGGTTAAATTTATACCAAAAGAAGTTATTTTCTTGTTTCTATCTATTTTCCATCTTCAGTTTCTACATTTGTAGGCTCATCGATTACGGGTGACTTAATTGCACTCTCCCGGAAGAATCTTTAATGTTGTCGCTCAGGACATATTGTTGTGTGTTTCCATTTCAATTACAATTGACCTATAATCCGTGGTCAACATATTTCTGTTGCAGTTCCGAACCCACAAGGTTATCTACAGGCGGTACGCTGGTTTATTCTTCTCACTGTGCGTCGACATTACCGACAATGAGTTAGTTTATTTGGAGTGCATTCACTTATTTGTGGAGATACTTGATCATTTCTTCAGCAACGTGTGCGAGCTCGATTTAGTTTTTAATTTCCACAAGGTATGTTTTGTTCCCCTTTCCTTATTTATTAAACTGCTTTAATTTTCCACTTTCTTTGCTTTGGAGAAGTTCAACACTTGGATTATAATTAATTGTATGCCGATTGGGATACTTTACGTTAAAGCTCCTCCGTACAACAAATTGATCTAGCTCTAGTGTATAGTGAAAAGAATCGACTCTTCCATTTTGTTTTTCGATTTTTGAGTGCTCTGAGGCTGGTCTAAGTCGGGCAGGGGGAATATAATAATGTAACATCGCTAAGAAAATCTCTGTTGTGATGTGTGGTAATATATGCAAAGTATGTCGTATGCTGAGTAATAATCTCTGTGTTGTATTTTCCAAAGGTGTACCTAATACTAGACGAGTTCATACTTGCTGGGGAACTCCAAGAAACGAGCAAGAAGGTAAGAACTTTCAATGACCTTATTATCTACTCTTTATTTGCTACAATATGTGTATACGCTACCCATAATTCTTGGTACGTGGGAGTATCCATATTGCATCTTAGGTCGAAATTAAGTGCTTTTCCTCGATCATTACATAATTTTTCTAAACACGAAATTTCATTTTCGTTTTCTTTATTTTACTAATTTCAGGCGATCATTGAGAGAATGGGTGAATTGGAAAAGCAGGAATAATGATTATTTCAATCAGCAACGCCCGATCAGGCCAGATTCGTGTAACTATTTGCTAAACATAGTCGAGTCTTGTTTAAGATATTCGGAAATATTGTTTGTAAAATTTGCTGTTGGCAAACTGTTCTTTTTGTTGGTGAGTTAAATGGTCAATTCGTGGAAATTCATTCAATTTGTGCGTTCATGTTTACGCATCATCTGATTATATTGTGTGTTATTCTTTTAATTGTGTGTGTTTTCCTTAATACATCATCATAAGACATTATTTGGTAAATATTTAGATAAACAACTTACATATGATTTATAATATTCATCAGGTGTATTTGACTGTGCCGAAATTTCGAAATTGTCACTAACAAGAACATATAATTATTTTTGCAAACATTTATATTGAAACTAATTAATACATAACTCTCCCCAAAAAAAAAAAGAACAAACAATGGTTCTAAAGTAGAAGCATATAATTGACAGTAATTTATCCATTTCAGAATCGCTGGTTGCACGGCAGCTGAAATTGCGGTACGTTTTCAGGGTAGAATACAGCTCCGTTTCTCTCAAATCCCAAACGAAGATTTTCTTGATGCGTTGTATTATTATGATATTGTTGATGATGGTGTTTCTTCACATTTAAAGACGAATTCATAGCCATAATATTATGCTGGTGCTGATGCGGACTCGAAAACTGTTGATATTTGGAGGCTAGTGCAGCGTGCACGTGCGGGAATATAGTATGAGCATAGTTCACCATGGAAGGCGCATCTCTTCCTCCTCCGTTATACCATGTCTGAAGCTGTGACGTAAAACTGCTGTTGAGAGTTTGCGGTATTTGTACCTGTAATAATAAAAAAAATCAGTCGTCTTTCATGATCATAACAAAGTCTGCCGTGTAAGTTTCTGAGCAAAATCATAGCAAACAATAATCATAAGTAAATTGCAGATTAGCTATTTATCTGAAAATGCATCATCGACACAATTTACTGATTTTTTCTTTTATAATTTTATTTTTTTATTTTTCAAGAAAATCACCTGTTGTGGTGCTAAAGCTGAATTATGAGCATGGAAAGTAGAGGAATAGCCATTCTGGGGCGGCGGTAAGAAAAACATGGCCGAATGATTTTGCGCCTGCATGTGAAATTGTTCGTTAATATGTACAGCTCCATTGACGCTTTTTCTTCCATCCAAACCACATACTCCGCTACCCAAAGCCAAAAAATCGTAATTCTGCAAACAAATTGTATTTCAGATGCAAAAAAATAATAATCATAGAAAAAAGATTGTCATTTAGATGGTATTGTCAATGAATTCACACCTGTTTTCTAGAACATAAAGCAGAGCTTTCGGGCCGATCTTGAACGGGCCTCTTGTTCAGAAATTCATTTCGTGTTTCAGCTGAATTATTTTGGATTTCAGCTGAAGGCGCGAAAGAAATACTGTCGTTTCTATCACCACAAGTTGTTACTTGAGTAGGTTTGTTATCCTCTACTAACCCTTCGTTTTTCTCTGATAATTGCAAGACCCGAATCAGACGACTTATGTACACATGTGCTGTACTTCTCTTCCATGACTTATTTGATTCAACAACAACCTGATAAGATCGTCAATATTTCAAATTTAGATGAATATTTACAACGATCTAATAATAAATTAAAATATAATAATCTTGAATGAGCAGAGTTGCAAACCGTTTCAGTAGTAATACTGTTGTTCTCAATTGCAGGTGCAGAATTAGCCTTCTCAAACCAGGGTGGGATTCTGTAAGTGGATTGACGTCAAATTAAAGAGTGCACGAGAAACACAGTTATCTACTTGCAAAAAAAATAAAAAAAACGAAAGAATTTTGTACCTTTTTCCGGATTCTTGTGGCTTAGAATTCTGAGGCGGTGATGGAAATAAACCTATATTTAGAAAATGGAGGTTACATTAACCGTAAATTACACGTAGATAAAGATCAAACTTAAAAGCGACTTTCAAATACCAATCTTGTTAGCTAACATTTTAATCGAAAAATTACCTTTATCTTTTTTAATGTCCATGGGGGGATAATTCTTGTCATATTGAATACCAGAAATTGCCGCCTGAAAAAACATCACCATCTTAGATACAGTATTTATCGAGGAGATATAACCAGCATAATAAAATTCTTTGAAAACAAACGTACCTGTCGTAGTTCAGTTGCATGTTCACCACTCGGGAATATCCTTGGTCTATCAAATTGATTAAACATAGCTAAATTTAAGAACCGAAGATATAACAAATATTGATGAGAAATGAAGAAGGAAGAAGTATTTATAAATGCACCTTTGAACAAGATTTATATCGGATTGGGATTCAACAATTTCTGGCGGTGAATTTTGAACGATACCTAAAGTTGATTTTGAGCCGATTTTGTTAGACTCCTCTTTTGGAGTCGGAATCACAGTATCTGTTCACAGTGGAATTTTAAATTGAGAAACACACAAATGAAGCAAATGAAAAACCATAAGAAAGAAAAACAAGAAAACGAAATAATTAATAAATGCAAACCTTCAACTGAATTATGAATAGCTGGAGATTTTGCTTCCGATACTTCATTATCCAATCCTGTCTGATTAGTTTTGTTAGAATCAAAGAACATTCCGGATAAAGCATATAAGGCTTCAGCAACTTCTTCTTCATCCTTTGTTATTTTTCCCTTCTTCTGCAAAAAAGAGTAAATTTCATTTATCATCCATTTTTGTCCGTAAATGAGAATAAAAAGTTTCGGAAACTGCAAATATTTCTAACCTTATTTTGTTTGGGTTTCTTTGTACTGTACTTTTTCCCGAGTGTTTCAACTCCATTCGACACGTGATGCTTTTTCCTCGAAACTGGCAAAGGTATTATAGTAACAGATTCGCGTCCTCGTTTTTTTACGGCTGCAAAATTAACAACAGAAAATAAACACACAAGAATTTAACCGTATCCAACCAATCGCTTAAGCTATTCATTCTGTATAAATCGATGCAATTGAAAAGACGGAAGATTTTAAAATCGAGCCAAGTGAAAGAAATTACTAAAATCAATTTTCGGTTTTCAATCTACAACAATTTCTTTTGAAGTTCATAATTTCTGTATCATATGAAACAACTGTAAGATTCACACATTACACACAGAGTACACACTTCAGTAGCACACAGAAAGTGAAAAAAGCAACACAGAATCTTTCCATTTCAATCAAGAAAAAGCTAAAAAGGGCAAAAAGGAAATTAAAATTTCAGAACACATAAACAAAAAGCAGAGTATTAAAAGACAGGAAACTTCTCATGAGACCCACCACTGCAGAAAAAGAAACACACTTGAAAATCAGTGGGCTCCCACTAATTATCTTCACTAAACCACAATTAAAATGTAATTAATCACAATAATTACGCACCGGAACGTAGCTTCCTAGGAACAGAGGCATGGTTAACTGCACCACAACCATCAAGAATCTGCAATAATTAATTAATTAAAAAAAAAATTAAAAAAACACAAAACTACCATTTATTAATTTAATTCCACAATTTCACAGTTCTGAAGCATTTACCGTTCTGGGCAGTTTGTACTTCTTGCCTGTACTGGTACTCGGCTGAGATTCATCTTCACCGTCGAATCCAACAGAACCCATCTCCACCGTCAAATCCGAAAATTGAGTTACTTCTACAGAAAACAGGGGGAGATAACTTCAACTGAGAAGAAAAAAAAAAAAAAAAGATAACACAAAATGAAAAAAGCACACACAAAAGAAGAAGAAGAAGAAGAAGAAGAAGAGGCATAAAAATATACATATATACACACAATGCGACACGTATCGCAAACACCCAAAAACGTATCACCAAACACGAATACACCACCGATAAAGACAAAGAATCCAACGGATGGCCCCTTTTTTTCTTTTCTTTTTTGTTGGTTAGTACCGTGAATTAAAAACCAGCTGAAGGAGGATGTTTTCGTAATTTCACCACCAGATGTATGTTCTGATCACTACACCGCCAAGGGAAAAAACGCTTATTGAAAGTTGAAACCGACTGAAAATGGAGTAGATCTTCAACATTTGGTGTTTGATTTCTCTCTCTAGATGACGATGATGAGAGAGAAAGAGAAAAAAAGGATATGGCAGAAAAGAAAAAGTGATTAGTGTCCTTTTTATTTGGGGGATGTTCAGGGAATCAGGTTCTAACGCAATAAAAGTACACACTCATTTACTCACTCACTCTCTCTCTCTCTCTCTCTCACACACACACTTTACTTTCTCTCTCACACAGTCACGCACACACACAACACGCACAGAGATGGAAATGCAAAGAGTTCATATGATCAGAATATTAAACATAGAGAGAGAAAGTGAAGATGAACATCATTAGTTATGCGTTATAAATTCTGGAAAAATGTGTAAGATCAGAGTATCAGACGATAAAATTAAAAAATTAAAATTAAAATTAAAAAAGGAAAAATGTTTTATCCTCTTTGATATGCAATTAATTGCAGCTTAACTCTGATTAAAAATTGGATTAAAGAGAAAAAAAATAGAGGAAGAAGATAAAATTACCTTTTGCTTTTTTTCTTCCTTTTACTGAAATTTATGAGAGAGAAAATTGAATCGGAGACGGAGAGAGATGAGAGGAGAGCTTTCCGATGCTGCAATGTACGGATTCAGCAGCTAAAAACAACACACTCACTGTGTGTTTAGTGTGTGCGCAGAGGTTCCACACTCGTTCCTAAGCAGACGGGGGGAGAAACGAAGAACAACCGTTTGCGTTCTGAGATTATAAATAACGACCGCCTGATGACGTCATTTTTGGAGATCCGACGGGCTGTAACAACCGGGTCGGGTTCAGTTCACACCAGCGGGGAAAAAGAGAACGATGGTCCGACGTGGCCGCCACGTGGACAGTTGTGGGATATCACGTGGGTTTTTGTTGCAGCTGTGGATGGAAACGGACGGCTGAGATTGGATATTTGATGACGTGGAAATTGGAGATTTTGTATTAATAAATTGGTGATTTTGAAATGTGGGGGACTGCGAGATTTACTCGGCGAGTGTAATGATTTTATTCTGTTGGTAAATTTTTTTTTTTCTGCAGGTTTTTGCGTGAGGGTCATGTGCGGTGCGTGTCGCTAATGTGATTCTGTTGAGCCGTAGTGAAATGACTGTTTTACCCTTTTTGGTTTTTTTTTTTTTGAAATAAGAATTTATGAACAATGCAGATGATATGAAATATTAGAAATGTATAAGTATATGATTATAGTTTCATAATAATAATAATAATAAATAATCTATAAGAAAATTAGTGGACTGATCCAACATTACATTTGGGCTTTCTAATTTTACTAGACCGTATAATGGATTGTGACTCAAGGCCCATATTCATAGTATAGAAACGCTTAAAAATTAAAATTAATGATAATTTCCACTTATATATTTCATTTCATATTTTAATGGAAATAGTTATATATTTTTATTTTATACAGGTGAAAAGTACCGGATGATTTTGCACCATAAATTTATGTAAATACCTACAAACCAAATACACATGAAACACATGAATATGTGTGTTATTATGCGTAGATCAATGATTCAAAATTACTCGGTGTATTTCAGCGTACCGTATTAAGATGGTGTTTGGTGTGGAAATTTGCGAATGATGAAAATAGATTTTATTTAAATCATTTGAAGAGACAATTTGGACGATAACATCATTAACAAAAGAACAAAATACCCTAAATTCAACACATAATTAATTAAGATTAGAATTTTTAATTAATTAAGGGCACTTTTTCCTGCCGCCGTGAGTAGTCTGATTAGCCCAGCAGGGGCAGACCTCGTCGTTGCCGGCGGTGCCAGGTGGCACACAGTTGCACCTAGCACAGCACGTGCCGCAAGCCCTGTGGCATAAGTTTGGCCTGGATGATAGAGAACACCTTCTAGAACATTCCGCTCCACAATCTGTATTTTATTTTTAAATCACAATTTTAATTATAATGCTGACATTCAAATCAAGATTCATTTATAAATATTTATGTATATTCAATAAAATAATTAAAGGAATTCGTTATCGAAATATTATATTGGAGTGATATAATCCAGTTAAGTTTATCGAGTATAGCATAAAATAAACAGATCCGTCGCTTTAGATATGTATATTATATGGTTTTTTGGAGTACCTATTTTGACATCACCAAGAGCATACTCTCCAATCCCATTAGTATTGATGATCTGCAAATGGAGAAGATTGATAACAAAAATAATTATTCAATATATATATTTATATTTATATTTATATATTAATCAATATTTATAAATATGTGTACATACGTATAAAGTATATACAAATATACCTTTGCATGAGCTTGAATCATGGAAATAAAGAGGAAGGCAGAGATGAGACAAGCTAAGGATTTGGAGATTGCCATGGCTATAGTTTTAATTATAAATTCAGTTGTTATTATTTATTTATTTTTGTTGTGATGAAATGAGAAAATATAGGTGGTATTTATAGTGTAAAATATTTGTTACTTTTGTTAATTAATTAAAATTTGTAGATTTGCTTTTTCTTGATTTGTTAATTTATTTAAATTCGTAATAATTGGAGGAAAGCAGTCAATATTGCAATATATATGAAACCGTATTGTGATAGGATTTACATTTTACAGCATAAAATATTAAAATAGTGTCTAAGTAAAAACAATATCAAATAGGAAAAACATCCAACTCAAATTATTCAAATTAATGTCAAAATCTGGCGCTAATCACAAAGATATATACTCCTCTTATTGGAAATAATTTACTCATGGGACAACTACCAATATAGTCTTTCATTAATTTATAAATCTACAACAAAAAAGAAATTAATTAAAATTACATGAAATAAAAAGATAATTGATTGATATTAAATTAAAAAAAAAAATATATATATATATATATATATATATATATATATATATATATATATATATATATATATTATTTGTGTATTTTTCGGAAAATAAATCGGAATATTTGGATAATTTCGCAAATTGGAAATTCCAAATATTTTTTAGATAATTCCAATTCCAATATAATCCAAAATAAATCGGAAAAAATATCAAAACTTTTTGAATCGAAATAGGTGGAATTGGAAATTTCGTTCCAACATTCACCATGAAAACTTGAAGCATCAGTCTCTCGCTTTCTTTATTACGTCTAATCCTCCTCATTTTGTGTTACTTTTGGTGCCGAAAAACTGTGCAAGTAATCACGTGGAAGCTAAATATATGATGGTAATATTAATATGGGAAAATTATAGTTTTTGTCTATTTAGAAATTTAGTCATTTAACGTGTCACGTTTCAGTTTTACATGCAATAAATTTTCCATTAGAGTATTTTTAGTTCTATTTTGCATGTTTTTTTTTATTTTATAACGCATTTTCCTTATATGGACGCTTGAAAATTTTATTAATTCGACATCTAAGTTATCATTGGTATAACTTTAATTATGTGAAACGACACATCTATAAACAAAATTAGATGAACATTTATAATTATTAAGTGTCCATATAAATAAATTTATGCGAGTTTCTTAGGTACATCATTAAACGATAGCTAAAATTCAAAGTTCGAGTGAAAAAAAAAACTAATTTCCTATAATTATTGCATGTAAAATTGAAATAGAACAACTTATAGGACTAAATCTCTAAAGAGACCAAAATTACAATTTTCCCTATTAATATTAGCCTAAAAAATCACGAGTAATAATTAGCGTGGCATCCATCAGCATTCCAAATCACCTTGGATATTATTGCATGATTAAATCATGTCAAGATAAAAATAATTCTCTAAGATTAACAAAACAAAGAAAAAAGAAAAAAAGTAACCGAAGTTAAAAAAAAGGTTTGTACCAAATCCGATATATGGGAAATAGGAAATTTCAAATCGGATTCTGAATCTGAATTCCGAAATTCAATTCCCATTTTTCTTATTCAATTTCTTCCAAAAACATTTTTTTTCAAAATTAATTTTAATAAGAGAATAGACTTTTTTTCAAAAATGCTAATTTTCATTCGATTCTTCCAATTTGGACAACTAAAATATTATTATTATAAGGAAATAAGAAAATACATAAAAAGACGAAGTCCAAGATTCAGTAATACTAATACTAATAAGTAATAACTCCACATTTCACCTCAATTTAAGAATTTATTATACCCGATACAAAACGGTTATAAAACGGAATCTGGTTATTTGCACAAAACGGGGTTATTAAAAAAGTGGAAGTTAAAAACGCTACCCCGTTATTTGCACAAAACGGGGTTATTAAATGGTATTTGGATAAACCGCAGTGTTTCCGCCGGTGTGGAGGAGGATTTCGAAGATTGCGCCGGGGAATAGTACCAGTGAGATATTAGGGGTAATTAGATTTAACAAAAAAAAAAAAGAAAAGTAAAAATAATTAATCTAAAGTAGATTACGGGGATTCACCGAGGTAAGGTCACGAAAAAGAAAAAAACCTTATGTTTTTGTAATTACAACCACTCATTCAACTAAGAATCTTTTTATACATCCACTCTCGAGATATTAAATTTGGTGGAATCTTCTAGATCACGTTGAATATTCTCCAGTATGTAATTACGAAAAATATTTGTTCAGGGTAAGAAAAATAATCCCAAAAACACTGAAAAAAACGACTAGAAACAGAATTCAGCTGAATCCCGACATCTAAAAAGTTCGGTATTCAGAAAGAAACTAATTACCGGCATCCGCTCCATTTGCCCGTGCAAGCTCGTCCTCTTGAGCCAGCTCAGCCTCTTCTTTCTCCTTCATTTTTTCGTTCGACATATCTCGTAGGTGGTTAGGGTAGGTTTGGGGTGGGTGGTTAGGGAAGTTGGGGGTGTTGTTGAAGCGACGTAGGGGAGTTCCACCGAGTATTCAATACCTCATCAAATAGAAGGGATTACCCGAGTCTGAGGCAACATGGGAGACGAAGGAAGACTTGTGGCAATTTCAAGATCGTCTCCACTTGTTCGAGGCAACGAGGACGTCGCCGCATTAGGCGGGAGGATGTCACGACCCGCTAGTTTTGACCCAACTCCTTACCAGTTTCCATTGGGTTGGGGAGGTTAGGAAGACCAAGACTTAGCCCAAATAGGGTTAAGCCCAAGTTGGCCCAAATGCATAAAGGTATAGGTAGAGGTAGGTGGTGGTAGGTAGAGACATTTTAGGGATTCTTTGGAGTGTTCCACTCCCAACCATTAGATCATATCGATCTCCACCATCCATTGAGGAGGTGGTCTTATATAAATAGAGGTAGAGTCCTCATTTGAAATCATCCAACAAATCCAACAAATCTATGAAATCCAACAAGCACTAAAGTACATTCTTACTCTCTTCTTGTCTTCTTAAGTTCTTCTTTCGTTTTTCCATCACTTAAGTATTCGAAACATATTCGGGAGAGAGGCTGACTTCACGCGGGAGAGGCTGACTTAGCTATCGCGAGGGGCGAGAATGAACTAAGGCCGCACGGTTCTTTGTTAATGGACATAAAAATATGAAATAAACAATAAATAAATACAAATTTAATATAAAAAAATAGTCTCCAAACTTTTATGAAGCAGCACCCCCAACTTCCCTAACCACCCAGCCCAAACCTACCCTAACCACCTACGAGATATGTGGAACGAAAAGAAAAAATGAAGGAGAAAGAAGAGGCTGAGCTGGCTCAAGAGGACGAGCTTGCACGGGCAAATGAAGCGGATGCCGGTAATTAGTTTCTTTCTGAATACCGAACTTTTTAGATGTCGGGATTCAGCTGAATTCTGTTTTTAGTAGTGTTTTTTTTCGGTGTTTTTGGGATTATTTTTCTTACCCTGAACCTCATGTAAGATTAGAAAAACCATGCTTTAGAAAAACCATGTTTTAGTTCGAGTAATCGAAATATAAAAGGCATTAAAGAAACAGATAATCTGCAAAACTAAATAAAATTAATTAAGGAAATCGATTGTATTAATAACTAATAAATAATAGCGCATAAAATTAATTAGATATTTATTTATATCATTTGAAGAGACAATTTGGCCGATAACATCATTAATACAAGAATAAAGTACCGTAAATTCAACATTTAATATTTGGGGGAAATAAATCAGTAATTAATTAAGATTAGGATTATTAATTAATCAAGGGCACTTTTTTCTGCCGCCGTGAGTAGTCTGGTTGGCCCAGCAGGGGCAGACCTCGTCGTTGCCGGCAGTGCCAGGTGGCACGCAGTTGCACCTAGCACAGCACGTGCCGCAAGCTCTGTGGCATAAGTTTGGCCTTGATGATAGAGCACACCTTCTAGAACATTCCGCTCCACAATCTGTATTTTTTAAATCAACAATTTTAATTAAATCAAGATCCATTTATAAATATTTATATATATGTAGGTATGTATCGGAGTTTATACCAAAAATTATGGGCATATTAATCATTCAATCGAAGTATTATATCGAAGTGATATAATCCTAGTTAAATTTATCGAGTATAGCATAAAACAAACAGGGTGTTTTAGTACCTATTTTGAAATCACCAAGAGCATGCTCTCCAATCCCATTAGTATTGATGATCTGCAAATGGAGAAGATTGACAACAAAAGTAATTATTCAATATATCTATTTATATTTATATATTAATCAATACTTATAAATTTGTGTACATATGTACAAAGTATATACAAATATACCTTTGCATGTGCTTGAATCATGGAAATAAAGAGGAAAGAAGAAATGAGACAAGCTAAAAAGCACTTGGAGATTGCCATGGCTATAGTTTTAATTATAAATGCAAATATTATATTTATTTATTTTTGTTGTGATGAAATGAGAAAATATAGGTGGTATTTATAGGGTAAAAGACTTGTTGATTTAATTAATTAATTATATAAATTTGTAGATTTTTTTCTTCTTGATTTGTTAATTTATTAAAAATCGTATTAAAAAACACTAATTGGAGGAATCCAGTCAATATTGCAATATATATGAAACCGTATTGTGATAAGATTTACACCATAAAATATTAAAATAGTGTCTGAAAAAACAACATCAAATAGGAAAAACATCTAAGTCAAATTATTCAAATTAATGTCAAAATCTGGCGCTAATCAGAAAGAAATAATACTCTTATTGGAAATAATTTACTCACGGGGACAACTACAATTTGGTCCCTATATTATACACATTTTTTATTTTGATCCTTAAATATTTTCTTCCACAAAATTGGTCCTCAAGTAATCGGAGTTTTTTAACTTTTCATCCCCCATTTGATTTTGGAGTTAGTTTGGATTGAAACAACACGTGTGGAGGCACGTGACCATGCTATTTCAACCCATTTCTTAAAAATATTCATGATTTAACTCCAATTTTAATTTATTCCTCTAATTGTGCACAAAAAAAAAAAGAAAAAAAAATTATTGCAGTTGGTGGAGGCTGTTAGGGGTGAAAATTAGAGTGGAATTTATGATTTTCGTCGATTCCGATATGAAATTTTCCGATTTCGGAGTAATATTTTTCAATCCGAATTCCGCTTCCAACTTCCAATTTTAAAATTATTTGTAATTTTGATTTCCGATACGATTTGAATTCCAAAAAAAATGATTGTTTTCCCGTAATATTTCACTCAGTGTACTAATATTTTTATGTATTTATATTTTAGGTGATAAAAATTTGAAATTTCCGAATTCTGTCGATTTTGATTCGAAATTTTTCGATTTCAAAACAAGTTTTTTCATTCCAATTTCTGAAATTCCGATTTTCAAATTTTTTCGTAAGTCCTAACTCTGATCCGATCGGTCCGATTTACACCCCTACTGATGCCTTCTTCGGAATGTTATAATTAGAAAATCACAAAATTTGATTCTAATAAATTGATGAAATATGTATTGGTTAAAAAATATGATTCATCTAAAAATATTAATATGGATGATTGTAAATATTAATTAAATGATAATTGATACACATGGTATATTTTACCATTCATGACATAGAATCTGAAAACAAATTAAACACCAAATGTGTAAATTCAAAAACATTAAACCCTAAATACAACATATATAATATTTAGGGGCAAATAATTTAGATATAATTTTTAATCACGGGCACTTTTTCCTGCCGCCGTGAGTAGTCTGGTTAGCCCAGCAGGGGCAGACCTCGTCGTTGCCGGCGGTGCCAGGTGGCACACAATTACACCTAGCACAACACGTGCCGCAAGCCCTGTGGCATAAATTTGGCCTTGATGATAGAGAACACCTTCTAGAACATTCCGCTCCACAATCTGTATGTATAAATCAATAATTAATTATTAAAACACAAAATTCAAATTTAAAAAGTCTAAATTAAAAATATAATATATTCAACAAAATTATTTGGAATTTTGCTATGAAACATTATATTGAAGTGGAATTGGGTGTATGCCCGATCAAATATGCTCGATATAATCACACATATATACGTGGATGTGTGTGAAACATATATATACACACACGTGTACGGGATATATCATAGAACAAACGATTTAGATCGGTCACTTTAAATTAGATGAGCAACAATGTAATTAAAGTTAAATCTAACCAATTTTCATATCAGCAATCCCATTGGAATTGAAGATCTGCAAATGAAGAACATTGATCAAATTAATTAAAGAATTATTCAATATAATGAAGAAAAAAAAGTGTATGGAATATAATAATTAGTATATATATATAAATACCTTTCCATGAGCTTGAATCATGGAAATAAAGAGGAAAGCAGAGATGAGGCATGCAAGCAAGAACTTAGAGATTGCCATAGCTATATTATTAATATATATATTAATATTATTATTTTCAATATTAATATATATATTAAATAATATATTTTTGTGATGATGAATTGAAATGAGAGAAATTGGGTGGTATTTATAGTGTAAAAGACTTGGACAATGTTAGGAATTTTTGGATTTCATTTTTCTTGATTGGCTAATTTCTTTAAAACTGTCTTAAATATATAATAATGGTAGGAACAAAGTGCTTGTCGTTGTAATAATAATTAATTATCAAGAAATCAGATATGTTATCTGGCTGGTATATTTCATATTCAATGTAGTATCTATAAGACCTATATCAGTAAAATAAGATAAGATTTATAGCATAACTTAAAATTAAAATCACTTTTAGGGTTTATGATTAATTTTAAGGTAATTACAGCCACCTCCCCGAAGTAATGCTAAATTACGGAAAAAACCCCTTCTTTTTGTGTAATTACAATCAGCCTCTTCTAGATTTCGTGAAATATTATCTAATTTATACTTGTTTTATGAAGAAAATAAAACAGTTTGAGATGCACCACAATATGATATTACAAGTCAAGAAACATATCTTAAGATCATCTTGTTTTGAAATATGAAGTTTGAATGGATTAAAACTGATACAAACTAGAAAATATATTTCACATAATCTAGAAGATTCCATTAAATTTGAACCGTAAAATATGGAAGCCCAACTGATAATGGCTGGATTGAAAGGGTCCAATTTGCAATAAACCATGATAAAGGGTCGTTAATTATATTCCAAAAAGAATTTGGGGCCGACATAATTAAATATCAAATAAAGTTGAATTATTTCACATGTGTGGCTTAGGCTTATTGCAAATCTTGCATATAAAATTATAGAATAATTAAAATACATCTTTTTCTTTATTAATCAATATTACTGAGAAAATATATTACTCTGCCCATTAATCTAAATTTTCAGTTTTTATATTATAAAATATGCCGAACTCAATGAGACAAAATTAAAAGAGAGACTAGACTATTCAGAGAATTTAATTTCATACAGGGTTATATATATAGACCAATACCTAATTAATTCGATGTAGATGATATTTTAACTAGGGGAAATATGCAATACACCCCTTATTTAGAAAATATTTTGAACTAAACCCAATTGACTTTAAAGACTTTTCCCATAACCCACATTCCAATCTAAATTAGTGAGACCCCCCTTACCAGCCATGATAAGACTAAAGTGCCCCTATGTGTTAGGTTTTTAATATAATACAATTTTATTTCTCCCTCAATTTCATTCTCTCGGTTCTCGCCTCTCTCTCTTTCATTCTCTCGCTATTTCTCTCTGTTTACTGCTTTTTTTTTCTTTTTTTTTTTTTTTTTTTCTTTTTCCTTCTTCTTCACATCTGTAGACCGCCGCCGCCGGAGTCACCCTTCAAACGCCGCCGCCGAAACCCGTTGCAGGAGGCCCTTCTCCGCCGATGTTGGAGATCGTCTCCCCCCTCGTCGAACACCACCACATCGACGCCTGGTACAATTGGCGGCGGCGCCTCCCCCACCTTGTCGCTGCCTCCGTCGGATTTCTATATGGAGATTTCCCTTCTCTCAACGCGGAATACCAATATATACTATATTAATTGGTAAATTTTATTTTTTATTTTTCTCGAATTAATTGTCGAACTAGCAATAGAATATGTTATGGATCTGGATTTTCAGTTCTATTATTTGTTTGTTATGAACGAATACATTGATTTTCAATTATTCTTGATTTTATTAATTTTTGTGTTATTCTACATATCCTGAATGTTTAGATCTGGAAAATCTATTGAATTACGAGATTAGTCGGTTGTGGTGCAATGTATTTTACAGAGTAGTCACGTTTGACAGAGTAGTCATGTTTAACAACTTAGTTATATTTGTTCTTTTTTTTTTTTGTGGTGCTGCATATGTTCAACAGTGTAGTCATATTTAACAGAGAAGATCAAACGGAAGATTAAGTGCAGTCGGTGCAACCGAGTTGGATACCGCAACAAAAAAACATGTTCGATGGCCATTGTTGAAGGATCACATTAGTTATTTTCGTTTTTTCATAGTCATTTTTTTTCTTTTTGCAATGTATTTTGCTGTTAATATTGCAAGTTTTTTCAAGTGCTGATTACTTGTAGTCACATTACGCAGTTGCTAGTCACATAATAGTCATATTCCCACTATCATGTTCAGTATGTTATACAAACTGTAGTCACATAATAGTCATATTCATGTTTCTACTGTCTGTTAATTATAATGTTTTACAAAGCACAGTCACATTCACATAGTAGTCATATTCTTACAAACTGTAGTCACATAATAGTCATATTCATGTTTCTACTGTCTGTTAATTATAATGTTTTACAAAGCACAGTCACATTCACATAGTAGTCATATTCTTACTGTTATATTAATAATTATGCTTCTACAATATGTTAATTACACTATTATACACAGCGTAGTCACATAATAGCCATATTCAACTATACTCATATTCGGAGTTGTAAATCTGTCGAGAAAAAAAAATCAAATTTTTGTTTAAAAAAATTAAAAAAATATATTTTTTTATTAAAAAAATATTAAAAAATAATAAATAATAAAAAAGTGGCTATAAAATCCGAAAATAATACAAAAAGAAAATCCTATTTTTTGATTTGGTAGCAAATTTTTAGAAATTTGGAAGTAGATTTTTAGGAATTAGATTATTGTTATGGAAAGAGTGAAAAAAGGAATAATTGAGACTAATTATGTTAATTGACATAAGGGTAGAATTGGAAATACAAATTCTAGGGGGTTATCACAAAGAAAGATTTAAGGGTTGGACATATCACCATTTATTATCTATATGAGGGGTTTATTGCTAATGACCCCATTTTAACTATTGTTATTATTGTTGTTAAATATCAAGTTCATAGTATATTTCAATCAATTCATAGCTATATTTTCCCAATATTAAAAATGGAATAAAAGACTACTCCCTCCTTCCCATTTTATTTGTCTTTCTAGAGATATTTTTTTATTTCAAAATAATTGTCACTTTACAATTTCAATGGCACATTTATTGTGTTTTCTCAAATTTACCCTTACTACTATTAAAAGAATTAATGATAGAGCAATAAATAAGAGTGGTTTTTTAGTCATTTTATTATGATTTTTGTAGAATCCATGCACATTTATTGATTTTCTTAATATGTGTGCATGAGCACAAAACGACAAATAAAATGGGAAGGAGGGAGTAATATTTTGCCAGCGTCATAGACTTGACTAATATTGACCGAGGCCGATGCACAAGATTACGGGAGGAATTAAAACGGAAATATTTTATTTCGATTCGAAAATTAGTTAAAAGTTTGCATCTCCAACTAATTATGACAAAAAAAAAAATTTGAATTGTGCGCATCACAGCCTAATGTAGTTCCAAACTGTACGATGATGTTTGCGACATGTCAAAAAAACATTACAGCAACAGCCTACAAAATGGTGCGAATTTTAGATTTATTATTTAAATTTATAATTTGATATTAGTGAAGATGGATCTAAACAATAACAAAACATCAACACAACGAATTTTCATTTAATTTTACTTCTTATTTTTCTACACAATTGATTTTTCATAATTAGAAAAAAAAAAAGGGAAATTTACAAATTTCAGCCCTCACTTTGCAATGATTTAACATTTGGTCCCCCATGTTCACAAAAAAACACATTTAGTCCCTCATGTTTCAATAATTTAATGCTTTTGGTCAATTCCGTCAATTTATCGTTACTCTATCACTTAAGGCTTTGATGGGCACACACTTGATTCCGTTAGTTATAAAAGGAAAATTGACAGAAAGAACTAAAAGTATTAAATTTTTGAAACATGACTACATGAGGGTCCAAATGTGCTTTTGTGAACAAGAGGGGGCCGAATGTAAAATCATTGAAAACGTGAGGGACGAAAA
Organism: Erythranthe guttata; assembly: GCF_056151865.1. NCBI lineage: Eukaryota > Viridiplantae > Streptophyta > Magnoliopsida > Lamiales > Phrymaceae > Erythranthe > Erythranthe guttata. The sequence continues at coordinate 16,038,294 of NC_142535.1, forward strand.
CTGTATTTTTTTCCAAAAAAAAAAAAAAACACTTGGGTAATACTAATACATGTCCAATCCATATATTGTGTATAAATTGCATTAATCTGCAATGTTCTCTTACAACAACCTCTTCAAAATACATCAATCATCAATCAACTGTCTAATGTTCCTCAAAAATAAAACGACAGCTAAAAAATCCACACAAAATCAAATCAAATCGATATTTTTTCGACAATAAATATCAATCAATTAAAAATCGAGGGGGGGGGGGGGGGGGGGGGGGGGGGGGGGGGTGGCGGCGTGTTAAATAACTTCGTCAACACGTCCAAGAGGCGGATCTCTTCATCTGCGGCTTCATCTGCTTGTCTTCCTCGAGCGAAATCATGCCGAGATGAGAAGGATCTTCGAGCATCATTTTAGCAACCAAATAACCGGCAATTGACCATGTCTGATTCTTACGCGCCTGCTTACCCATGTAACGGCCCTGTTTCCCATCGTAATATTCGGGCCAATGATCTTTCAACAAACGGGTTTCCGCCAGCTCAATCGCCCGTCGAGCTAACTGCGGCCGCCCCGATTTTATGCATGCCGCCGTCAATAGCCATATCAGGACTACAATAAAAATAAAAAATAAAAAAAATAAGACTCGATTTTACTGTCACTAATTCAAAAAAAAAGAATTCAGACGTTTATGCAAGATATCTAAATAAAACTCGATTCGACACTCAAACATCAAGAAAAGACGAGTAAGAACCGAAAAGTAAATACCTGGCCAAGAACCACCGTTATGGTAGCTCCAGCTCGTATTCTTCGGATCGCACCCCGTCACGATCCTCCACTCGTGACTCTCCATAGCCGGATAACATATCTTCAACGGCATCTCACCGACCAACTCATCCCAACGCGACTCGATAAGATCCATAATCGCCGAAGCTTGGTCGGGCGTCGCCAAAGACGACAGAATGGCGACGCAATTCCCCAAGCAGAACCAACGGAAGTCCATCCTAGCGGGGCTCACGTTGCCTATGAAGTACCCTCCGCGCGTCGGCATGAAATCGAACACCCAGTCGGGGAGCGAGTCGGGCATTACGTTGAACTTGTTGACCGCCGTGTGGGAATATTCCTCCGTCTTGTAGCGGTAGATGTCGTTGAGCTGCTTGATGTCGAGCCAGAAGTAGTTGCGCATGTGGTAGCTTAGCGCGTGGAGGCGTTTCGAGATTACTTCCGCGCAGGCTTTGCCCTCTTCGTCTTGTTTGAGGAGGAGTAGCGCGCATCTTAGCGCCATGAAGAAGAGTGCTTGTATCTCTATCGGATATCCGTAAACTCCCTGAAAATACGGACGTATAAACAATTTAAATCATATATTTATATATGGGTAAATTACAACCACCCCTGAGGGTTGGTCAATTTACAAAAAAACCCCTCTTGTTTGGATCCCTCAATCATGATTTTTTCTTACACCTCCACCCTTATGGTGTCAAATTCAACATAATCATGTAGATTTCGTGGAATGTGCTCTAGTTTGTACTCGTTTTGTAAAATTACAATTTCTGATGCACCACAATCTGATATAACAATCTGATATATACAAGCCAAAAAACACATATTATGATCATCTTGCTTCAAAATGTGGAGTTCAAATGGGATAAAACGGGCAACAAAAGTGATAATATTCCATATAATCTCGAAGATTCCACTAAATTTGAAACCGCAAGGGTGGACGTGTAAGAAATTTTATAGTTGAGGGGTGCTCGTAATTATCCAAACAAGAAGGGGGTTTTTGTAATTTGATTATATATATATATATATATATATATATGTGTGTGTGTGTGTGTGTGTGTGTGTGTGTGTGCGTGTAAATATATGCTCACCATTCTCCGATCGATCATGCTGCATCCATCGGCACACAATAAAGTGGGGAAAGTATCGAAGCCTTCAGACAAGCACAATGTCATTATCAGTCTAATGCCACGCTGGCACTCGGGCAATTCGGCCAAAGAAGTGTCCCCGGTTGACTTTGTATACGCTCGCAACAGAATAATCCACCAAAAGCCGGAATCGACCGGAGCAACTCTGCCGATTGCACACTCCCCGAAATCCGCAATGATGGTTTCGGAATTTCTTACAGGGTCGTGAAGTACCTTAAAACTTGCTGGCATTACACCCGCACCTAAAGTGAAGTTGTCCACTTTCTTCTCCCACGATTGGAGCCGAAGTGTTTTCAGAAGAAAGTTCTTCACGATTTCGGGCTCGCCGTTCATTAAGAAGGCTAGTGCACTTGGAACAAAATCTCTTACAAAAACCTGTCACCGTTAGACAATATTAATTTTTTTTAAAAGAGATTTTAAAAAAAATGCAAAAACAACTTAATTGCTTTTTAGCACCCTTGTGTTTATCTGAATTGCTAAAAAACTCCTCGTGCTACAAATATTAGCAAAAACAACCCCGACAATGCATTTCTTTTGGCACACAACCCCCTAAATGGTGCGTTTATAGAGATAATTTGCTAATAAAATTGAATTGTAGGGGGATTTTGCTAATAAAAAAACCATGGATTCTCAACGCCGATCAAATTTCGCACATAAATTACGCGTTACTCGTAGATAATTAAATAATCATAATTTTTTTTTTTATATATATATGAAAAGCTTCTTTACCTGATCATAGTTAAGTTCCTCACTGGAATGATCCAAAGCAGCAATAGTGCCGACAGGCTGGCCACGGAAATGAACGATCGATCTCTGCAAAGCCACCCACGCATCCGCCACTATGGGATGCGTCTCGACGCAGTGAAACGACCTGGGCGTGCTGACACCGGAATGTATACTCCCAAAGCTCTCGAAAACACGAGACGAGTTCTCGTTGTTCTTGTAGAAGTTACGGGGCGGGGACGAAATGGACAATTCACTAATGGATCTCTCGTCGAACGATCTCTTCCTCTCTATGTTGACCGCCCTCGGCTTTTCCAGTAGTCGAGACAAGTCCGATTCGCCGATTTCGAAAATCGATGCGGCCGAGTCGTTGCGCTTGAGGTTCCCGTTTTGACCGCCATCGAAAGTTGGAGCCATCCTTCAAAACAAAAAAAAAAAAAAATCAAAATAAATAAAGATCTGTTTTTGGTGAAGATGAGTGCTTTAATTTCTTAAAAGTCAACCAAAAAAAATTTATGAAGGGTTTGTAAGAACAAGCACTTAAAAAGTCAACTCTAGTGGTTAATTCCAAGGTCAGAGGTGTGTGCATATGTAAGAAGAACAAATCAGAAGCATGGCTAACTAACACTGTCTTAATTTAAGGATTTAAAAAAAAATACTCAATTAATTAATAAACATCTAACCGCAGAATGACAGTGAGCAACAAAGATCTAACGGCGGTGGTTAGCTACGATTAGATTCCTTCAATTCATAAACCCTAAATTAAAATTCATAACTTTGTTATTTGAACTGAATCTGAAAAATTAAAATTCATCAACCTAATCCACAAAACCACCATATTTCATTTTAATTCATACTCTGCACATGAAGTCATGAATAAAATGCGCTAGAACACAATTAAATAAATTAAATCAAAAAAAAATAAAAATTAAACTCATAAAATAAATAAATAATTCAAAAAAAAAAGATATAAATTGAGGAGAAGCTAACTAACCTTGTGGGAGGAGATTTCAGTATACTGAGTGAATAGAAAAGAAAGACTCAGAAGAAGGTCTTATATATAATGAGAGGAGAAAGACTTTGTGGAGAACGAGGCAATTATTTATATGTGCATGTAGGAGACTGACCGGATTATCCGGTTGCTGATTTTGGTGGAAACTTGGTATTGCCGGTAAATACTGAATTATCCCACCAACCGACAGGGATAGGTGACCGGCGCCACGTAGGATTTTATGGGAAGGTCCGAACAACTGGATTTGGGGAAATCCCCCGGTGACTTGTCGTTTTGGTAAAACGTTTTTAATTTCTATATCCAAATTCGATTTATTTATTTCATTTTTATTTTTTATTATGGAAATGGCTGGAAAGTACCTGTTGCTGCTAGAGTACGTAAACGCTCTCTACTCGCTTGTTCTGTAAGAAAGTAGCGGATGTAGATTTGGGGCTAGGGGCGAGTGCTTCTCACGCGCGACTGGTGGTCGGGGTGTGTGTGTAGATTTTTCCACATAGCGATATCTTCCATGAGATTTCCTCGGCGGACACAAACTTGGAATGGGATCGTACGGCTTCGTCTGGTTGTTCGAATTCCACGTGGCGAGCATCGGGTGCTTCAGGGTAAAACTAAACTTTATTGTTCGAATTAAATTTGCACAAATTATATAGGTTTCAAAATTATATTTGCATTCAATTTAAGGTAAATATCACTTAGTTTTATTTTTGTGCACATGACCCCTTATGGACAAATCATATTTTGCATTAGATTCTAATAAATTTAATCTTAGAACTTAATATAATAAACCAAATATGCTGCTGACTAAATAGTTAGTTAGTTAATAGATATTGGAATAATTTAATCCAATCTTTACAAGCAAACGAGGCCTTAGTAAATAGTAAATACTTATGCTTAGAAAGATGAAAATTTTAAAATTACAAAAGAATTATGTTCGTATATTAAAATAAAAGTGGGTTGGTCATGTGGTATATATGAATTTAATTGTTTCCAAGATTAGAGCGGAGAGAATTACATTTTTAGTCCCTTAAGTATTTTTAACCCGATTTCAACTTTTAGTCCATGTGTTTTGAGGTGAACAAATTCCGATATCTATTTATCGATTTGTGACAATTTTTGTTCACTATGTTAGTTGACCTTTCATCACTAACAAAAATACCAAACTAAAATTAATATTTATATTAATTTTGGGGCTAAAAGTAAAGGACTAGATTGTAATTCAAAATTATAGCTAGGGACTTGAAGAATTCCCCGATTGGTAAAGAATCGATCCGCATTTCACCCCATCGGAGAATAAGTGCAGCAACGCAAGATTTTGAAAACGTTGTCAATGTACCGCGGGGTGGGTCGTCCGTGCCATCGTATTCGAAATCCACCCGTCCAAAACTATGAGACGAACTTGTCCCTCGTTACCTGATCCGTGAACGGGCCCGTAATACAGGCTCGTTTTCTTTAGCTTGCACCGGGCCGTAAATAATGTTAAAGAAGATGCACTAACATCTATTATGTATGTCATGAGAAAAGAAGTATTCCAAGAAAATCATCAAAATGAATAAATATAAATTATGAATAGAAGTAATACAAAAGCAAGCAAATAAATACCTTGATTTACAATTCTAAATCATAAACAAACTTAAAAACTAATAGAATTAATACTCAAGTAAATTTGTATTAAACTAATTTAAATACACAAGCGGCGATTAACACCGGTACCTACTATTCATCGAACTCGTCGTCCTCGTCGTCATTTACTTCCTCAAAGATACGGTCCATTAGCATTACAAGAACAAAATCAACAAAAAAATTCTTTGTGCAACATATCTCGGATCTTGACACAAACGTAGCTATGCGTCAACTAGTAGAGCCAACACGCAATCGAGAAAGCTAAATCGAACGACCCAAAAAGATTAATCAACGGGATCAAATGAAAACACATAGCAAAGCCGAAGACCATCCCCCATAAATCCTCCATGAGAGCTAGCCGCACGCAAACAACGATAAACACTGTTTCAACGAGCCATTTTGCGAAAGCGGGAAGTATTACGGCTCTCATGTTGTGGAAGTAGGCTAAGTAACCTAAAAACACGGTGTGTACATAGATAACCGTGAAGAAAACGAATAGGTACGCTAGATATTGGAGCTCGTTTTCTTCCTGATAGAAGAATGTAGATTATAACTCCAGCGCTCCAAACATCTCTTTCATTGCCATAATTTATTTTCAATACTTCTGGAGCCACGTAAAAAACATTCCCAACGATATCTCTGTAAACTTTCCCTGGATAAACATTCGACAAGACAAAATACACTATTTGAAGGGACAGTCATCATTCTGCCGCCATCGTCTGAAGAACACCGATTTGCTAAATGATTTATATTTGAAGGGAGAATTACACTATTTGTCGTTCATGTTTGGCCCGATTCTAATTTGGTCTCCTTGTTTCAAAGTGAATAAATTTCATCCTCCAAGGTTTACTTTAAACACATTTGGTTCCCTCCATCACGTGTCGGTTCACATCTAACTGAAAACACTATTTCGGGCCAAAATTAAAATTGTTTTGGGTTGAAAAACAATTAAAAAGTTTAAAATACTATTTATAATTATTAAATTTATTTTTATTATACTAAATATTATTGAAAAAAATAATTATAGATAGTACTTTAAATTTTTAATTGTTTTCCAGCCTCGAAACAATTTTAAATTTCAATTTTGGCCACGTAATAGTGTTTTCCGCTAAATGGGACCAATGTGTTTAAAGTTAAACATTTGAGGTGAAATTTGTTTACATTGGAAGAAAAGGGGACCAAAAGTGGAATTATATCAAACATGAGGGCAAAAAGTATAATTCTCCCAATTTGTCAATACGACCGGACCATTGGTATAAAAGCCCAAAAAGTAGAGAAGAAAATCAATTCCTGGTGCAAAGAGGGGAGCCCACTTATAAATTAAAATTTCGACCGTTGGATATACTTTCTCTCTCTTCCGCTCTCTACTCTCTCTCTACTGTTTCTCCATCTTCTCTGTGAAAACCCCCAAAATTCGTACTGCACTATCATCTTTTGCTAATTAATTACTCAATTTATCTGCAAGTTCATTCTATCTATATCCTAAAATCTCTGGATGGGGAAACGCAAATCTCCAAACAAAGCCTCCGATCGCGAAAAGAAATGGGATAAAGTGTTCAACGCGTTAGTGAAATTGTCGCAGAATCTTCAGAATGATCGGCAGTTCCTTGAAGATAGAGTCAAATCCTTGAACGGAGTTATTTATATGGTAAAGATTTCCTCTTTTTTTGTTTCCACTCGTTTGTGCGTTTGTTTAATCTTTTTTTAAGTGGAATTTTGAATTAGGGTTTTGACAATTGGGGCTGATTTTGTGAATTTTTCGATGCAGATGAAGATGGAGAAGAAAGTCGAGTCTGCGAAAACGGAACTTATGTTGGGTTTGAAGGAGAGGGATGCTTTGATTTACAAGCATAGATATGGTTAGTTCTTTTTTTTGCCCTAATTTTTTAACCCAAAAAAGAGTTAGTATTAATTTGTTGTTATTATAATAGGAAGTTTTAATTCATTATCTGTATCTGTGCATATATTATCGAGTAGAGTGGCGTAGATGATACAGTGGAACTACTTAGCATTACTCTCTTTTAAACATTATATTGCATTGGTTAATTCTTTTTTTTCTCGTCTTCTTATCGTTATATCGTTGTTTTGTTTTTTTTAATGTAGAGCAAACCGACGATGTTATTGAATGGTTTCAGTGTCTCGCGCAGAAATGTCCGGACCCTAAAGTATGCTCTCTCGTCTTTTACATGTTTAATGGATTCCCTATTGATATTCTGCTTTCTTTATGATTAATTATTAATGATTATTATTATTATTGTTATTATAATTTCAGGATGTATCAGATGATGTGAGTAATAAAAGGGATGGCTCGAAGAACAAGGCACTTCAAGATGAGGTGAGGAAGCTGAGAAGTGAACTCGAGAAATGTAAATCGGAGAAAAAATCTGAGGTCACTGCTCTCTTAGCAGAGAAGAGCTTTGTCTGGAACCAGTTGAAAATTATGGAGAACGATTTCGCCGAACAATTAAAGAAGAAACGCGATGAAGTTCAACACGCAAACGAAAGGGTAACTGCACTCGTTAACAGAGCAGAGGAATTGCAAATCTCGAATGAAAAGTTGAGAACTGGCTTAACCAAGGTGGAAAACGAGTCGGTTCAAAAGAGCGAGGAAATAATCAGACTTTCGAAGGAAATCGAGCTCTTGAAATCGTCAACACCCTTACTGCGATCTTGCAGAACAGAGGCGAACAAAATCGGAGGAGGAACGAATAGTACTGCTAATCGAAGGGTTGTTACAGTGAAGAAAGAATCAGACCCTTCACATAACATTGAAAAGGTGACGGTTCGATTTGTGCTCAACTATTCATTACTTGATTTTTTTTGTTCATGGCATATGAATTTAGCATGCAATAATATTGACTATATATGATGACATAGAATCTCAAACCCGATGAACAGTATTTTGTTCTTGTAATTAATCGAGAGTTTGGTTTAGCCTGTAATTGTGTGGACTCTCTCTCAATCATTTTCTTGTCTGATTAATCGAGAGTATGTTGTTGATCATCTGAATTTGCTGGCTTTTAGTTCCTCAGATCCCAGTTATGTGTTTATATGGTGATTTATGTGCATGGCCAATCTAGTTGACAATTAGGTAATGTTTGAATACTGAAACCCTCGTCTTTTGCACTACGTATGCGAATAATTTGGCCAATCTAGTTGACAATTATCGTCCATTAGTTGATAATTTTGGCAGTTTATAACTCACAAGCTAATATTTTCTACTCGAGCCGTCTGTCTACGTTATAAAATATAAACTTATACATGTATGATTCCAATATTTTCTATATAGTTTAGTGCGAAAAAAACAAAGAAAAGGTTAACCATTTTCTTTTGTGATTCTGTAGAATCTTCTGCATTGTTTTTGTTATAAGTCAACGTGATTTAGGAATATTATTCATCGGTTAAGCAGCAGTTTGATTTTCTGTAGAATCTTCTGCAGATGTGTCGTACGAAAAGAAGTGCGCATAAGTCGACTGGAGGACAAGCTCCTAAGAAGCAATTCATGAGAAAGGTCGGTCTCTCTCCCACTTAACAACTCCTCTTGTTTTTCACATCATGCATGAATTTATAATTTATATAGAGTTCGATTTTTTGCAGGAAAGCAGTAGTTCAAGTTCGAAGAGAAAATTAGTTGATGATGATACTCCGAAACTATTCACCTCCTCCTTCAAAGTACCTAAATTGAAGTCTACTTCGTCTCTACAAATAGTTTGAAACACTCCCACTTCTGTGTGTACATTCTTTTGCTTCTGATCCACCGATAATTTGCGTGCGCTAATTATTTAACTTGGTTATTTTATTCGTAACTTCTAATACTAGCACACATTTAATTTGCGTGTATAATTTAATTCATTTACTAGGCGTCGGGTATTCGTGTGTAATTTGTTTGTGTAAATTTCTTGCACAGTTGTGCTCTTGTGTTGGAATAATTCAATTTTCATTGGATATATTTAGTGGTTAGATGTTCAAAATTGTTGTAACAGTTTGCAATTTTTGGATTTAATACAGCCTCGGTTGATTTTTTTTCGATTTGCGATATGGGATTTGGATTCGACGAAGTTGCTGGAACACTTTGTTACGAAATCTGTTTTTTCGTGTACGAGATCGGATATTAACATCTCGATCTTATAAATATTATACAGTAGAACCTCGACAAGCATTATACTCGGTGAGAATGTGGTAAATTATTACTTTGATATTTTGCTAAATTAATAGAATTTCTCTAGTCTCGACTTTATTACTTTATAGAGGTTTAAATGTACTCGATAAAATATTTCGAGAAAAATATATTCTAAATTGTATAATTAATAAACATAATTATAGTGAAAGTCACACGTGCAAGAAAATGGAAGAAAGGTAGATGTCAAAAAAAGGAAAAAAAGTTGGGTGGTGGAGGTTAAGAATAGCAAGCATGCCACCCACCCGGAACGTCAATTTCATTTATGGTAACAATCTCAGTCGTACATTGCAATCATTTTCAGGCAATATATATTTAAACTGCTACAGACAAAATTGAAAAAAAAATCAGTAAAGAAGATGTATTGAAATTGTAAAGTGATAAATAAATAAAATATAATATAAAAAATAGCGCGAAAAATACGGAGACATATTAATCATTTAAGAAAATTATTAAATATATTTTTTTTAATGAAGTAATCCGCAGCCAACTGTATATGTCACATTGGGTTAAACCTACAATCTTATATAATAACTTGTAAATTAGTAGCTTGTAAAATTGTCTTATAATATAATAGTTACCATGTATGCATGCATGGCAATCCGGATCGAAATCAACATAATTCATAAATTCCATTTTATATATTCACTTATACTCCTAAAATTGATACTATAAATAAAATAAAATAAAAAAATTGGAATTTTTGGAGACTAAAAATGCGATCGAAATTATCGAAAATTGAAATCTCTTATACATTCTAATTCGATCCAAAATTTAAAATGAATAAAGAAAATCGTAAATTTTAAAATGAAATATTATTCCAAAATCAAAAATTTTTGAACAGCGAAATCGCTGTATATTGAAAATCACGTTCCATTTATCACTTGTTAGTTGAGATATTAGTTAAGGTTGTAGTTGATCTAGAATAGTATTATGAACATGTTTTTGGGTCCAAAATTAAATTAGTTGTCGCAAACCTTAAATTTTTCATAGGCCTTTGTCGGATCGAGACTTTTATCGACTTTAAATAGTATTTCAAACATTTTTTTTAATTAATCGAGTATTAAATTATCGAAATTTTACTATACATAGACATTAATATATATATTATTAATTCAGGCTCAAAATTAAAGTAACCCAAGTTTTTTATTTTCCTTAAATGGGGAGGTTAACAAGATTACTATATATGTTGAAAGTTAAGTGCGAAAGAACGTTAGATACGATGTTTATAACATGCATCTATTACCATTGTGTATATATAATATATGTATATATATTATATATATATATATAACCCCCATCCTTTAATTCTTGAAAATCGCAAAAAAGAAAAAAAAAAAGAAAAAAAGAAACATCTTTAATTAATCCCACCAAATTAATTTAAAAAAAAATGGCTCCACTAATAATATGTAAGAAATCTTTAACTTCACTAGCAGAAGAAAAATACGTCAACAAAAAATTCATCAGAGATGAAGATGAGAGGCCAAAGGTGGCCTACAACGAATTCAGCGACGATATTCCGGTGATATCGCTCGCCGGAATCGGGGAGTGTGGCGGCGAGAGGGCGGAGACTTGCCGGAAAATAGTGGCGGCATGTGAGGAGTGGGGTATTTTCCAGGTGGTCGATCATGGGGTTGACACGGAACTGGTCAAAGATATGACTCGTTCGGCTCGTGAGTTCTTCGATTTGCCTGCTGAAGAGAAGCTTCGGTTCGATATGTCCGGAGGAAAGAAAGGTGGTTTCATCGTTTCCAGCCATCTTCAGGTAGTTTTTTTATTTATTATAATTTATTTCGTCATTATTATTTTTTGCAAGACGTTGCAGACAGGTGCGGACCAGGGGCTTTTAGTTGGAGGGCCAAAATATGGGGTAAATAAAGAGTAGGAAAAAAATAATTTTTATGGGCTAAAAGTGTACAAATTTTGAATTTTAAGTGGAGGCAAAGTCTATAAATTAATAGATAAGTACCAAAATGCAATTAAAAAAGTAATAGAATATAGGTGATTTTTTTTTCAACAGGGGTGGGCGCCTCCCTAGGCCCCACGTGGTTCCGCCCCTGGTTGCAGATATTATCTATCCTAGATTGGGGCGGAACTAAGAATTTTGGTCGGGGCGAGAATTTTAATGTGACAGAAAAGATTTACGGGCGGGGATTTGGGGACAAGCGTAAAAAAATTGGGATATTTACTTAAAATAGCATAATATAATTAATTAAATCTTGTAAATTTTAAGTAAAACAACATAAATAGTAGATTTACGAGGATTTAGGTTAATCGTATCCCTACATATTCTTTTCATTATGTTCTACGTTACAAATAAATTGCATTTCTTTTAATTATGTTCCATGATGAAGGGCGAAGTAGTAAAAGACTGGCGCGAAATTGTGACATATTTTTCGTACCCAATTAAGGCCCGAGATTACTCGAGATGGCCCGACAAGCCAGAGGATTGGCGAGCCGTGACAGAGGCTTACAGCGAGCAGTTGATGGAACTAGGCTGCAAGTTACTAGAGATTTTATCTGAAGGAATGGGTCTTGAAAAAGATGCGCTTTCTAAAGCATGTGTGGAAATGGATCAGAAAGTGGTGGTCAACTTCTACCCAAAATGCCCGCAACCGAATCTCACGTTGGGGCTCAAGCGCCACACGGATCCGGGTTTGATTACGTTGTTGCTCCAGGATCAGGTGGGTGGGTTGCAGGCGACCCGTGACGGTGGCAAGACGTGGATCACGGTTCAACCCGTCGAAGGGGCTTTTGTGGTTAATCTTGGTGATTGTGGTCATGTAAGTTCATTTTTTTTGTTGAATAAATAGTAGTTAACTATAAATGATTTTATCATTAATAAATATTATAAAAATATAATATAATTATTGTTAAATTAAGGATGCAATTGAAAAATATTAATAAATTTTAAAAATTGTAATACCTAGAACTTTGCAATATGATTTTTTTTTTCTTAATCTCGTTTATATAGAACTTTGCAATATGATTTTTTTTTTCTTAATCTCGTTTATATAGTATCTAAGCAATGGGAGGTTCAAAAATGCGGATCATCAAGCAGTGGTGAACTCAAACTACAGTCGATTATCAATAGCGACTTTCCAGAATCCGGCTCCGGATGCAATACTTTACCCGTTGAAAATCGAGGAAGGGGAAAAATCGGTGGTCAACGAGCCAATCACGTTTGCCGAGATGTACAAGAAAAAGATGACCACGGACCTTGAGCTCTCTAAGCTCAAGAAAATGGCAAAGGAAAACAAGTTGCAAGAGGAGATCCTACAAAAAGTCAAAGTTGAAGCTCAAGTTAAGTCATGCAAAAGTCTTGAAGAAATTCTAGCTTGATTATTGGTAAAGAAAATTAAATTTATATTAGGATTTGAATTACGAAATATGTTTGAGTTGGGTGAATTTGAACTTGTAAAAGAAAATCGGGTGAAAACAGATTGATTTTTAATTAAGTTTGCGGAATAAATATTTAATGCTCTAAATGTAATATTGTATTGATGAAGTTCTGAGAAGTAATAGTTTGAGCAGTATGTTTGGTGCGTGTATTGTAAGTTCATATTATAAGGCCAAGTTTTATTTTTTTTTAATATAATTTGTGTAACACAAAAGTGTGAAAATTTGATGACAGTATGAAAATTTTCATTTAATTTCCGTTGATTGAATTTTCCGCATAAGATAAATATGAAAGATTTGTCACAATTTTTTTGGCTATTGAGAATATTCAAAGTATTTTGTAGGAATTTTATTGCCAAGTCAAACGTCGTCAATTTATAAATTCTTCTATGTATAAAATAGGAATACAAGGTAGGAAATAATTTATGAAACTACAAATGATTTTGGAAGATATTTTCGTATATTATAAAATAAAGGGCTAATTACAGATTACCCCTGAAGTATACCTCTTGTAACAGATGCCCCCTAATGTACTATTTGTAACAGATACCCCCCTCCATCCACCAACTGTGATATTACCGTTTGAAAATGCTGACGTGGAGGTGCATAACTGCTCAATAATATAGCCGTTGGGACTGTGGACGAAAATACCCCTTCATTTTCTATATATATGAACAAGCTTATTACACACATTTTATCCAAGGGAGCGGCTAAAACAAATACCGGTTTTTTCTTACTTCAATACCAACAACATAAAAATAAAAAATTAATAGATAATAAATAGGTAATGACAATATTACCCTTAATGAAAATCAATATCACACACAAAATTTGTGTGGCATTGATTTTATTAAGGGTATTAACGTCATTACCTATTTATTTTTTTTCATTTTTCTATTGGTGGTATTGAAGTGAGAAAAAGACGGTATTTGTTTTAGCCGTTCCATTTATCCAATTTTCAGCACATTTCACTCACAATTTGACATCAAATTTCAGATGTATTTGCACATATTTTTTCACACAAAATACACTAAATTTTCACAATAATTTATTTATTACACTGTATTTATTTTAAGATTTTTTTTACACGATGTCGGGGGGTTCTAACTCGGCAAAATCTCGTTTCTCACGTGATTCATGTCGCTCTAACTATTACATATCTAATTTTGCAGGTATAAACTGTAGGTGCGTGAGACCCGCACAAATTCGCACAGCTTGGACGTCAAAAAACCGCGGTCGTAAGTTTGCCGGTTGTGAAAATTGGGATGTAAGTACCAAAATTTTTCTAAGTACGCCTACAAACTAACTTGACTTCTCTAATTGCATCTACTTAATTTATTGTAGAGTACAAATGGATGCAAATTTTTGCATTGGTTAGAGCCTGAAATCTGTGAGAAGGGAATTCAAATTGGCCAATCAATGCTTGAATTTCTAGACCAAAAGAATAAAAAAATCAGGAAACTTGATGAAGCTGTACTCAATTTCACAACAAAAAATGAGGAGATGAAGATGATCATTCAAGGTCTAGAGGCTAAGGCTCAAGAATCAAAAATAAAATTTGCCAAGTTCAAACAAATTGCTCAAACTACATGCACATACTCAGTTACTCAAATACAAAAAAACTGAGAAAGTTATAAAGGTCTTTGTAATTGTAATAGTTACTGTATTTATATGTAACTTGATGTATGCAACTAATAATGACAAGTCACAGTACTTGTAAGTACTTGTACTTGTCTCAAGTTGTATAATGCATACATATCAAAAACTATATTTTCTACTGTATGTGCCAAAAAATATATGAGCTTTTAACTTGTGCTTACATAATATATCAAAAACTCTTACTCATGCTCATAGATTAGTCGTGTCCCGAGTTAGCAAACTCAAGCTCTTCAGCTCTTGTTACCACGAATTTGTTGCTAGAAGATTGACCGGAGACAAATATATCACCAAACCTACTTTTCTATATATAAAGATATACATTAGTACTATCAAAATATAATCAAAGCTATAATTGTTTTGTAAAATAGGCTAGTGTTCTTACCATTTTCTTTGGTGGAGGTCCATTGTTGTTGATGCCAGGTTCACTTAGGGCTGCAGATGTGCTTTTAGGTGCAGTTGGTATATTTGACAAGGGTACAAAGATATGTGTGTTTGATATTCCAATCCCATTCCAAAGGCCTATTCCACACAATGGACCATTGCCTCTGCCTCTTCCCAAAGTTATGCCCTTCCTTCTTCCCCTATTTGCATCATTAAAGGTCTACAACAATTGACAAAAAGTTGAGAATATTGTAAAATTAATGCTAATTAAAATTAATAGTAAAATATTTGAACTCATCCAACCCAATTGGTAGTGTTTATGCTCCTTCATCTTCCCCTGCCTCTAAAATATGTGCATTCGTGGGGATCCCTAGGTGTAATATTAGAATTCTACGATAAATGAAGAAAAACTAAGAATATTGTGAAAGTAATGCTACCTAAAATTAATTGTAAAATGTTTAACTCATACCACATTTGTAGTGCCTCGACTCCTTTCTCTTCCTCTGCCTCTAAGATTTATGCTTTCGTTAAGATCTCTAGGTGCAATACTAGGAGTCTGCGAAAATGGTAATCAATTTATTGATTGTAATAACCAAAATAAGATAGAAAATACAATAAACTAAATAATAAAATAATTTATAGCTTACTGGTGCAGATTTTGATGTTGGCCTCTCTATTGGGGGTTTCTTACAATATCTTTTATTATGTGTGTCATCTCCACAGTTAGAGCAAGACATCACACTCCCTCTCTTGCATACTCTACCTCCATTGTTGATTTCATCAAGTCCCTTTCTTCTAGCCTTTTTAGGCCTTCCAGGTTGTCTTTTATATGGAGGAGGTTGAATGCATTTTATGTCACTTATATCCCATAAATTATGGTCTCCCACTGGATAAATGACAGAGCCATAAGCAAGCTTGAAACTGAGTAACAAAAGTGGACATAATCTTCTGGTTGCTTATGATCTGTGATCATGGCACATGTTGCATGGGCACAAGGTATTCCAGTTAAATCCCATTCTCTGCAAGAGCATTTGTGTTGCACAAGATCAACGATAAATGAGCTAAATCCTTGAATAATCTCCCAAACCCCAGCACCTACTTTAACTGCCTCAAACTCTTCTACTCATTTCATCTTGTAGATGTCCAACTTCTGTTGTATTCTGGGGCATAATCTGCCTTTGTACTTTCCAATCCAATCTATTTTTTCTTGAATTCTACTCATGAACTGCCTTCTAAGTGACTCAAGCATAGTTAAAATAGGCTGATCCCTGGCCTCTTTGATGTAATTATTAAAAGACTCACATAAGTTGTTGCTCAGCATGTCACACTTTGA
This sequence comes from Erythranthe guttata, assembly GCF_056151865.1. NCBI lineage: Eukaryota > Viridiplantae > Streptophyta > Magnoliopsida > Lamiales > Phrymaceae > Erythranthe > Erythranthe guttata. The sequence continues at coordinate 16,054,508 of NC_142535.1, forward strand.
AAACGGTGACATTTTGTGTTTGCACCATGTTTATGAGGGAATATTTTTCAGCCACATATATGCTTCTGGTGATTTCAGCCTTATAGCATTCATATTCTTTGTAAATTATTCCTCTTAGTAAGATCTAGCAGCAGCCCACATCAAGTCTTTTAATGCAATATCAGAGAATTTCAGCTTAAAGTTGGCATATAAATGTCTTACACAGTACCTATGCTCAATTGTTGGCATTAGCTGCTTGAAAGTCTCAACTAAACCCTTCTTTCTGTCTGAGATAAATGTCAATCTCTTCTCTTCAATACTCAATCCACTAATCAGAGCTTGTAGAAACCAACTCCAACTCTGTTTGCACTCTGCTTCAACAACTGCAATAGCTAATGGGAACATTTGATTATTCCCATCCCTTCCAATGGTTGCCATCAACTGCCCTCCATATGAACCCTTAAGGAAGCATGCATCTAAGCCTATTTGTGCAACAAACATAACAAAAAATCTTTGAAATGTAATTGCTCTGTATATTGGAGGGCATTCAACTTTAACAATTGTTGTAGAGCCAGGGTTAGTTTCAAGTACTTTGTTGGCATATTTTATGATTTTAAAATATTGATGGTTCACATTACCTTGAATCTTTTCCAAGGCCTTCGCTTTTGCTCTGTACAACTGCATCCTCGAGGAAAAAATCTTGACATCTCTTTTTACCATCTTCTTGAATGCATTTAATGTCATGCTAGGATCATCAACAAAATTCTGCAGATATTTATTTGCCATATAATTGGAATCTACTTTTGTATTTCTGAATTTTTTGGGACAAATATGAGGTTCACCCCTGAGTGATTTAATTTGGAAAGCTGTTGATGTTCCATATAGGCTTGCATGAATCCTCCATGCACAACCTTCCTCCTTACATTTTGCTGTGACTCGGTGCCTCTCATTCTTTAAAAAAATCAGCTCAAAACCAGACCTAATGGCATACTCTCTGATGGATTTTCTAAATACTTTAACATTCACAAACAGAAGTCTAACTTTGGGAGTTGGATTCGCCGTGTCTCTTTTCTCATCAAATTGAGGAAATTTCAGCGTCAAGTTGTCATCATCGGAATCTTGGGGACTGGTCAAGATCTTCGGGTCACTTTGAACGTCACTCTCATACCCACCATTAAAAATTTCTATCTCTTTTGCACCCGTTGTTTCAAGCTCTGCATTTACTTCGTTCTCTTGGTCATCTTCCACTGGATCACATGTATCACTAAGTCTGTCATCTTCAGCAAAATAGTTAAAATCAGATACTACAACATCATCATCACTACTCTCACTGTCGGCCAAATAAGTGGGATCAGTCTCATCATCACTCTCATCCACAATAAGATCATCAGTCTCAGCCATTGGATATGTATATGATGTTATGGGACAAAAGATTGCCTCTTCTTGTTGTGTATGTTCCATGTATTGTAGCAATGGCACATTAATATCAATCTCTTCCACATATATTACAATTTCATACAAATGTAGCTTACTATAGCACTTAAACATCGCCAATACACTCTGATCATTATCGATCATTTGAAGCCCATCGCTCATTGATTTGAGAGGTAACAAATACCAAATCAGTACCTGTAAAAGAATGCCCCAAATCCCTGACAATATTTATTATCTCAAAATATGACATTCTATCTGGATCTAGATCACTCATCACTGATATAGTCCCTCCCAAATAAGAAGCTCTTGTTGGTTCTCTTATCAGCTTTCTACCATGATTAACTCTCAGTCTGAACAAATTATCCTCTATATTTCCTATAATTTCAAATAAAAAAAACAATGGGAATCAAATAAGAGAAAATCCAAAACAAATAGAGAATGCAAGGTCTCGTTAATGAAAAAAAATTCTAAGCATTGTTCTACTTTCTAAGCACTAAAAATAAAATAGTCATTTTCTCAATAATTAATAAAATAGCAACTTAACAGTCCAAATAGTTAAGAATTTAACTCAAAAGAACTCAGAAGATTCTTCTCTGTACAATCCAAATTAACCCACCAATATTTTTAAGTAAATAAAATTCCCCAATAATTTTGTATGGATGTTTTCCAAATAAAATAGAAAAACAAAGCCACAAATACCAAAATAAAAAATCTATTATCATAAAAAAAAAATGAACTGTTTCAATGAAAATCATTTTTTTGTTCAAATTAAAAATCATGGAATGGCACATCAAACACTAACCTGTGTATTACTCTATCAGAGATTGGCTACGATTACTCGATGGCCATTGTCGTTTCGTAGATTTCCTTCAACAACACTGATATTACAGAGATCGGATTTTAGAGGAAGGTTAGGGTTTTTTTTTGGGAGAGAATGGAGAGAAATTAGTAATTTGCCTAGTCTTTCCCTCGGTTTTTGTTTTAGTCTTTCGTTATTTAGGGTTTTTCAGCCACCTCAACAAGGATAATATGGTACTTGCACACATTATATTAACACCGTTAGATGTTTAACGGTTTTTGATGGATATATATGGAGGGGGGTATCTGTTACAAATGGTACATTAGGGGTATCTGTTACAAGGGTTATACTTCAGGGGGTAATCTGTAATTAGCCCTAAAATAAAAAATAAAAAATATTTGGGCTTGAGATTCAAGAGCTTTTAATTATTCAATCTTGGCTCTTGTTTATGTTTGTTGAACCCAATATCCATTTACACGAGTATATATATATATATATATATATATATATATATATGGGTAAATTACGAGAAAAAAACTCTAACTTATTTATATAATTACAACTACCTTTCAGCTATGTATCTTCTAACGAAAAAATCTTTCATTCAATAAATAAATATGACACCGTAAGAGTAGACATGCGTGAAATAATACATAATTGAAGAATATTTGTAATTACTCAAACAAGAGGGATATTTTTGTAATTTGACATCACCGCAGAAGGGTGACCGTAATTTGCCTTGTATTACACATTTGTATTTGTTAATATAAAATGCACCATCAAATATACATACAAAAAAAAAATCCAAAAAAAAAATACTAGATGTATTTATTAAAGTCTAAACCAAGCAGACTGAAATGATTTCTGATAATAAACCATGACAAGAAGCAAAGCCAAGACAAGCATCAACCCCCAAGGCGAACTTCCCTCATCCGCCGCCGCTCCGTACACCGGCCGCCGCGCTCCGACGATGTAGCTCCACAACCTGCGGCGGAGGAGCATCATATTGACCACCAGAATCGCCGCCACCGGCAGCAGCATGAGCGCAAATCTGAACTCCATCCTGCTTCTCTCCACCTTCTCCTTGAACTCTGAATAAGCCGCCAAAAACATCAGCATAATTAAAATACCGAAAAACACCACCAACGGCAGCGGCGGCGCCGCGGATATCGAGCCTAGGGTTTCGTCTTTCCACCTCGTAACACCACCCATTTTTTTTTTATTTTTTTTTTTGCTAATTATTTTTTTTTTCTGTAATTTGGAAATAATTTTGAAGATGATGATAATATAGTCTTGCAAATAAAAAAAAAATAATAATTAAAAAAAAAAAAAGATGATAATAATATACGGTTGGTGGTGTAATATTGCTTTAGCATAAGTTCTTGGTTTGATTATGTTTTTAATCCGACGTTCCAAATTGGTTTTACGCATACTTTCGGAGAGAATAATATATTGATACGAAAAAGGATTAGTTTTCTTTATTACTATTTATTTTATTTTATTTTATTTTTATTTAGGAAGGTTTTATGTAAAAGGAAAAAAAGAATATATTCATACACTAAATCTATCTACGGCTTTGATCATGCAACGTATGCTCTTCCCAAAATAAAGTCCATATATTTTTGGATATGGAATATAATTTTTTTCATAATATGTGTTCAAATTTGAAAGGGTAAATATATAGCACTTAACTCCCCTGTAGTTTGAATTTTGTGCACATAACCCCCTGTACTTTCAATATAGGACATGACGCCCTTGTATTTTAATATAAGTACAAAACACTCTTGTACTTTCAAAAAAAAATATATTTCTAATGAGCATGATTATTTACCAAATGGGATACCATAGGGGTTATGTGTTTATATTAAAACTATAATGAGGTCATGTGCACAAAGTTCAAACTACAGGGGTTCAAGTGCTTATATTGAAAAGTACAAAAAGATCATGTGCAAAAAGCTCAAATTAAGAGGGGTTAAGCGCTATTTACCCAAGTTAAAATTGTAATAATAGTAATAATAGTATAGTTTAGGAAATTATGACAATGTCTTTAGAAAAGTTCGCCTATACAAGAATAAAGTTATCGAAATCAAGGTAAGTAATTTTTAATTATTTTGGGTGCTTTTAGATTTGAATAAAAATGTAAAAACTTTTTTTTTAAATAAAATGACAAATATTATTTTCTTACTGTATATAATATACATTATACTCTATGGGTTTGTTCGATTACCGCTATATTATACTGACTTAAAGGAAGGGGTTAGTATCACGTTCCGGAGACAAGATTCATATTTTTTCAAACCTGCAACAAAAATTAAAGTCCGCTACTATTTCATTAAATTATTAGCACTCATCCCATGAGATTACGGGTGACTAAGACAACTACATGTAAATTTTATTCAATAAAATGTTTTATAGACAAATCAGATATTGCACCAGAACTTAACATATTTTAATACAAGATCGAATCCAATGAACTGAACGTCTCACTAAATAAATAATTAATTAGTCAGTAGATAATTAATACAATCTAATCGGATATGGGTAACCAAACGAGCCATTAATACAAAGTATAATCCAATTATCTAAATAATTAATTAGTCAAGATAAAATTAATTCAATCGAAACTAATCCGATATAAGTAACCAAACGAGCGTGTGTGTATATATATACATAATTATCCGATGGTCCGGTATTTGTTCTATTCATAATCATTTGCCAGAAGGCCCGTTTCAATTGAATCTATAAAAGCCCGCTTATAAAGCCCATTAATAAAAGCCCGCAAATGAAGAGCTTCATTTGAACAGAGCTCAAAACAACACAGAAAAAACCCTTTCCTACTCCCAAATTTTTCCACTTCAATTTTATTTGAATTTTCAGAAAAAATCATCTGAAAATTCGATTAATTCCGCGCTCACAGAAATGGCCGGAGAAGATTCGTCGAAGCCAGTGAAGAAAGAAGAAATTGAAGACGACGACGAAGACGATAGGAGCATCGCCTCCACTTTTGCGAACCGGAAAAACAAATCGCCGAGCAAAAGCAATGCCGCCGCGAAATCGCAGCCGAAGGTGAAGAAGGAAGCGAACAAGCTCAAAAAAGAGGAAGCCGATGAAGATTTCGATGAACCTTCCTCAAATAAATCCACCGTAAAAACTGAACCCAAGGTTATTATTTTTTAATTTATTATTTTTTTTGTTTAATAATAATAATAATTACTTTGGTAGTAATTTTAGGTTGTGTGTGTAGGTGCAGAAAAAGAAGGTGAAAGAAGAGGCGGTAAAAACGAAGAGAGGAGGTAAAACAGCTGAGAAAAAGGATGCTAAGAAGAGAGAGAAGAAAGTGTTTGATTTACCAGGTCAAAAGAAGGATCCTCCTGAAGAAGTAAGCTCTCTGTTTTTCATCTTCTTATTATTATTTTTTATTTTTTATTTTTGTTGTTTTGAATGTATGTGTGATGGTTAATTGATGCATAGGAAAATGTGGGTGAAATTGAATTTGGTTTTTTTTCAGAGAGACCCGTTGAGGATTTTCTACGAAACACTGCACAAGCAAGTGCCCGGTAGTGAGATGGCGGCGATATGGTACACCTTGTTTTACGATTTTTGGTTTTTTTTTTTTTTTGCTAATGTTTTGGTTTCTGAATAGAGCTCTAAAATCAATGTGGATGGTTACTTTTGCTTAGGAAATTGACTTGTTTCTTGGACTTATCGAGCTTTGCGCGATGTTAGTTGATCATTCTTTAGCTAACTATAAGATAGGCGGTTATATCTTTTGTATGTAATGTGAATACTTGAATCGAATAAACCGAAAATTAGTTAGTTTTGCAAATAGAATAGTACTTTGTTGGTTTTATCCCGTAGGCTGTGTTCGTCTTACGAGGCATTAGATGATCTTTTGCTTAAAAAAAAAAAAAAGATGATATAGCTTACTTACGATACAACCGTATTATCATCTTTTGTATATTTGCTCCTTCTTGAGCTGGTTATGCAACCCTATTCGAAAATGTTGCATAGTAATCTGGCTATTCTCGGATCTTTGTCGTTCGTTGAGTTTTATTACATAACCCTTTATCATGAAGTGTACTTTTTTTTTTCTTGTTTTTCCTTACATCCGTATTCTTATTCTTGATCATTAGGGTTTTGGTTGAAATACGAATGAATATCCTTTTTCTAATGCCAGGTTTCGTTTATTAGGAAGTAAAGTTCAATATAATGATACTTAACAGATCTTGAACTCGCCTGTGATGGAAGTGACGTTAAAACAGTTTCGAAAAATCATGAATGCGCACCCTTTGTTTGTTCAACTATGATCATTCGCTCAATCCAATTAGAAACATTTATATTAAAAATTTCCGATTATTTCTTTAAAAACAAACTCGTTATGTTTGGTGTAGTTCGACTTGCAATGATTGAATTTGTCAATAGAAAAAGCAGAGCATTATTTTTATTATGCATGCCTATGGTGATATTTTCTGTCCATTTCTTCGTATTTTTCTCAAATAATTCGTCCCATTTTTTTTTCTTTTTTTTTTAAATTGCAATTTTTAGGATGATGGAGTCCGGTTTGCTTCCGAAAGACGAAGCAAAGAAAGTTTTCGAGAGAAAACAGAAAAAGGGCCAGCAGCAAAAGCTCAGTTCGCCGATGAAAAAAGTTGTGACTGTGAAGAAGAAAGCTGGAAATACGACCACCATTGAAAAGAAATCTTCGACTACTCCAATTTCTACCGAGCAGAAGAAAAGGACGAAAATGACCTCAGACACCAAAACTACCTCGAAGAAACGAAAGAGCAAAGATAGCTCTTCTGAAGAAGATGATGATGACTTTGTATTGGATGCTATTAAGTCCAAGAAACAGAGAGTTTCTTAATTCTAGGTCTATTTTTATTTTTAATTAATCCCTCTTAATTGGTGATGTAATGAATTTTAATCAATTGACTAAATTACTAAAAGACCCTCTTTAGATTTTATTTGTTCCTCATCTCCCTATTGGTTTCCTATTACAAATATTTTTTAAGCGTATAAGATGTTAATTCGATTCTATGTATATAAACATTATGAGACACGTGCAATATAAAATATATATATATATATAATCAAACTAATTAATTGTTGAAGTTGACATTCAAATTTCAACAATCGACCATAAATACAAAAAGTGATTATCAATATAAACTCATTTGTGAACAATGGAAAAACTTATCAAACTAAAAATATTTTATATTTTGTTATATAAAGGATTTAAAATAAAAGAAGAATATATATATATATATATATATATATATATATATATATATATATATATATATATATATATATATATATATATATAGGTACGATATGGTATACCGGACATCAATACTGTAGATCGTATCGAATAGTGAAATTCAGGAGAAAAAAATTACGGAACCGAATTTTATGTTCATGGTTCAATCGGTTTGGCGACTGAGTGAACACTCCTAAATACAGCCAGTAGGATAATTAGTTGGTATGGCGTTTTAGTTCCAAAAGACAAAATTAAACCCTAATTATAACTCCAATTGATAAAAAAAAAACGAAAAAATTGAAAATTTAGTGTAATTATAAATTTATTATGTATTTAAAAAATATTCCCATAAACCCCCTCTCCATCTCTACCTGTACGCCACGTGGCATCCGGAACTCCCTTCTCTCTCTCTCCATAGATTTTCCTTTATTAAGAAAAATAAAACCCCTCCCCTCCAAGTTTCTCTCTCTCTCTCTCCTCTCTCTCAATCCTCCTCTCTTTCTCTCTCTAAATTCCCCAATACCATCTCTCTGCCGAAATTAGAATTCTTCTCAAGGACAGAATTGATAGTGTGTGTGTGAGAGAGAGAGAGAAAGAGAGAGAGAGAGAGAGAGAGAGAGAGACGATGGCAGAGAACACAAGAGGAAGAAGAGGAAGCGAAGAGAGCTCTCTCTCTCTGGTCGGTTCTGCGACGGAGGAAGAACTCTTGGTCGCTCAAATCCTACTCGATCTCCCATATATGTTCGGAATGCTTGAATCTGTGACTGGCCCCAAATGGGGAGGTAAGAAGAGGAGGAGATCTAGAATGCGAAACCCCCCATCATCTTCCCGTGCACCCTCGCCGTCGATTCGGAGGACCGAACTAGTCCAAGTTAGAGAGAAAAATCATCGACCTAAAACGGAGGAGGAGGATATCTCCGCCGCCGCCGCCACCACCAGTCCGGTGACCCCACTCTCCTTCTCCTCCGGCGAATCTGATGAAAAATCCAGGCGCCGCGCCCTGAAGAAAATCTCCAAAACAAGGGTAACAAAAATAAAAATTCCGAATTATTTTTCAAACTGTTTCCAAAACGAATTTGTTTGTTTCTCTCACCTCATGGCAACTGGGTGTTTATTTTTGTTCCTTTTAATTTAATTTAATTAAATATATATATATATATACATATAATGAAATTTATATATATAATTTTGTCAATTGATTTTTGCAGTCAAGAGAGGAGTATGATAATATGATAGAAGAACTAACTCGGCAGAGGGATGTGCTTAGAGTGGTAATTTTTTTTTCTTTTTTTCAGAAAATTTTCACTTTGATTAAACAAAAAATTAATTAATCAAATTCTGACTTAAATCTTTATTTATTTATTTATTTTTTACAGGAGATTAAGAATGTGACTAAGCATTACAAGAAATTGAATGCCTACAACTCCGAATTGAAAGCAATGAAGCAAGAGGTAACGAATATTATTTATTTTCACTTAATATTATCAATATTTTACCCAATAGGGCTGGCTAATCTTTTTCTATTTTTTTTTATATATTTTCTATTACTAATTATTAATTAAATAATATAATTGATATGGTAAGGAATCCTGGATTAATTTGGTTTCCTTGTCTATTTTTCCAATCTATCAACAGGCACTAAATTCTTGCGCAAGTGAAGAAAACCCCAAACTGGTAATATACAGAGAGAGAATGAATCTTGATACTGAATCATCAACACAGTATCATCATCGTCAAAGTAAAATCGTGGCTAATTCTCAGCCGTTCGTTTCGGATCAGATGGCTGAGAAATTTGAACAATCGAACGGCCCAAATTCGGCCCAATTAAACACATGGCGTAATGGGCTTGACTATTTGGGGGGCCCGTTTAGGATACCTGATCTGAACATCTCAGCGGAAGTGGCTTTTGGGGTGGATGAATCTCAGCCGTTGGATGAGAGTGTGGGTGTTGCTGATAGACGGGCGAGATTTGCAGAGGCTAGGAGGAGGAGAAGGGGGATTATGAAGATTAAGCATATGAGGAGTGTTTGTGGTATTAAATTGCCAGAAACAAGATAATTTTTAATTAATTATTAATTTAATTCTATTTTTCTTTTGCTTGTGGTTTTTTCAGTAGTTACATGAGGTAGAGTTGATTTTTTATTAATTTTGGGGATTTATTGAGATTGAGAATATATATTGATTTAGCATCCTTTTAAGATGTAAATCTCTATAGATAGAAATGGGTAATTGACACACGGTCACTTGCGATTAAATAGATTTATGTTATTATTACTACCATATACGTGAATGTGTGTAAAATATATACACGTATATGGTGAGATAGGAAAATATAATTCGTCAAAATTGTATTTCGTTCAAATTATGGAATGTTTCGTTATCGAATAATGGAATGTTTTGTTATTGACTTGGATGAGTCTATATAAGTAGTTTATTTCAAAACGCAATCTGCTCTCTAATTTCTTGTCGAAATTATCTTTTGTCATTTTTATGTGACAAACCCTAAATCATGAGAAATGTTTAAAATCATACAACTATGTGGGGGCAAATAGGACTTAAAATTCATTCTAACAAGATAAACAAAGAGAAGAATAGTAATGATTTTCTAGCTATTAATCGGGTCACGTGACACACGACTTCTCTAGGTCGAACACACTTGCTTTTGTCGGTATGTAATATACATTTTATTAACAAAATTATATTCCATGTCACACACATCCCAGCACCAAACATATGCAGTAGTAAAACTACATGAAGGAAAATAATCATGTTGTCCGCTATTTTTTTTAGTTCATAAATAAATATATATATATATATATATAAAAAATAAAAAATAAAAAATAAAAAGAGCAGTTACAAACAATATAATCTGTAGAGGGAGTAACCAAATACACAAAAGTCATACTAACAACAAATAAAGAAAAACGAGGGAGCAATAATACCAGCAAGTTCATCACCAAAAAGAAAAAAAAAAAAACATGAAAAAACACAGCACAGTACATGAGTTGATGACACATAGTATTCGAAAAAACCAACACGCAAAAAAAAAAAGAAACATAACAAATAACAACCTGTTTTAATTTGATCAGCCCTCGTACTGCTCCTCAACACCTTCCTCTTCATACTCCTCGTCTTCCTCGGCGGTAGCATCCTGATACTGCTGATACTCCGCCACCAAATCGTTCATATTACTCTCCGCCTCTGTGAACTCCATCTCATCCATACCTTCCCCTGTGTACCAATGCAAGAAAGCCTTCCTCCTGAACATAGCCGTAAACTGCTCGCTCACCCTCCTAAACATCTCCTGTATCGATGTCGAGTTCCCCACGAATGTCGACGACATTTTCAGCCCTGTTGGCGGAATGTCGCAGACGCTCGACTTCACATTGTTTGGGATCCACTCCACGAAGTACGATGAGTTCTTGTTCTGCACGTTCAGCATCTGTTCGTCAACTTCTTTTGTGCTCATTTTGCCCCTGAACATGGCGGAGGCGGTGAGGTAGCGGCCATGGCGGGGGTCGGCGGCACACATCATGTTCTTGGAGTCCCACATCTGCTGAGTCAGCTCGGGCACTGTGAGGGAGATGTAGCCCTGTGAACCACGGGAGGTGAGTGGAGCAAAACCCACCATGAAGAAATGGAGACGTGGGAATGGAATTAAGTTCACTGCTAGTTTCCTCAGATCGGAGTTCAGCTGACCGGGGAATCTCAAACAGCATGTTACACCGCTCATTGTTGCGGAGATCAAATGGTTCAAATCTCCAACTGCATATTATTAAAATTAAAATTATTTAACGGTCGGTCACATAATGTGTGTGTATATGAATTGGTTGAGTGTGTACTACTTACAGCTTGGAGTGCTGAGTTTCAAGGTTCTGAAGCAGATGTCGTAGAGGGCTTCATTGTCGAGGACCATGCATTCGTCTGCGTTTTCGACCAATTGATGGACAGAGAGAGTGGCGTTGTAGGGTTCGACGACAGTGTCGGAGACTTTTGGTGAAGGGAAAACGGAGAAGGTGAGCATCATTCTGTCAGGGTATTCCTCCCTGATCTTTGAGATCAAGAGGGTACCCATGCCTGAACCTGTGCCGCCTCCAAGTGAGTGGCATACCTGAAATCCTGCTCGCCACAAAAACCACAAACAAGATTTAGCAATTACAGGATTAATGTGCACATATCAGATAAAAACATATCATCCGAAATCGAAATTATGTGATGAGAACCAAGAAAAAAAAAACTACGGACATATGTTATTGGTAACTGATGAAAACTAACATGTAATTCAACTACCAAGCTAGAAACAGAAAATAAATCTCTCACACTGTCCCACATAATATTCAAATTATTGCTGAGGTTGACCATAAAAATCCAAATATATCAGAAATAAGATAAACCAAAGGCTTATCAGGTTGGTCTAACAGTTTCACCACCATTATTAGTACAGTGAAAATACTATTCCTAATAATTGTCAGATTGCAAACAGTGTCTTCTGTCGGTGGAATGGGTTGCAATAAATTAATCAGAATAATTATTGTCCAAATATGAGAGGGACCTATGATTAGTGCTTCATTATTTTATAAATTTGCCATTATTTGAAACTACAGTACAGGCTAAGGAAACTTCATAAGGAGACAAAACATGCAAATATGCTTTCCGGCTTCTGATTATCACGTCCAAAACCCGAAACCCGAAACTTAGACCGAAACTTAGATCTCAAGCTGTATCACATTACATTAAAAACTATTTTGCATAATCTTAAATTCATAAACTCTAATTGGCAATTATGAATATCTTCACCGAATACTGATACGCAAGTAATATCTAATGCCGAAAATGCTAAGCAAGGAACTTCAAAGCAGAGATCAACTATTATTACAAGCAAATTATACAATCAAGTTTGTAAAAATTAGACTACATTTCACTTGATTTGAGTCACAACACAAATGAGCAACGTTTCAACTGAAATCGAATACTAGATCTCGATGAAGCTAAATCAAATAATAATTTCCTGAAAATTATGAACATGAAAATATGCAGTTCATTGATCTGTAAGCATAACACTCCCAAATAACGGATCACAAATTTTACATTGCAAATGCACACAATTTATCTTATCACCCAACAAAATGCAGTAAGGATCCAAAAAACAAGCGTATGCGAACGAAAATGCAACACATTAACCACACGGAGAAACATATATCACTCAATTCTAAGATCAAATGACACGCGCATAAACAAACACGCAGGCATAATACATACGGGAGTGTGAGTATCAAACAAAGCATACTATAAACGCGCAAAAAAAAAAGGATTCAAATAAAACGAAGAATTTAAAATTCAAAACAGTTGGGAGAAAACCTTGTAAGCAATCACAATTCTCGGCCTCCTTCCTGACAACGTCGAGCACAGCATCAATCAGCTCGGCGCCCTCGGTGTAATGACCTTTCGCCCAATTATTCCCCGCGCCAGACTGCCCGAACACGAAATTGTCGGGCCGGAAGATCTGCCCGTACGGCCCAGATCTGATGGAATCCATAGTCCCGGGCTCCAGATCCATGAGCACCGCGCGTGGCACGTACCTCCCGCCGGAAGCCTCGTTGAAGTACACATTGATGCGCTCCAACTGAGTGTCGGACTCGGATCCGTCGCCCTTGTACTTTCCGATGGAATCGACGCCGTGCTCGTCGCAGATCACCTCCCAAAATTTAGACCCGATCTGGTTCCCGCATTGCCCTCCCTGGATGTGCAAGATCTCCCTCATGTTTGCCGACGTTTTTTTTGTTTTCTCTCTCTCTTCTCTCTCTCTCTCTCTCTAACTGCGTGTTTTCGTGGGGGGGGCAAAATGTGGGTAGTTATTCAGACGGAGAGAAGAGGGAGAGAAATGGGGGAGGAATGGAGGGAGGGAGATATTTGAAGAGTCCCGTGATTTTCTCTGCGATCCCCTGCAGTGAAACAAAGACGTGGTGGTGCGATTTTACGGGTGGGGGGGATTTATTTTGTGACGGAATTGGAGAGAACCGCAGGGAAGGATTGGGGATTGTTTACCATGTGAGGTGAGGGAATGCGGACAATGGAACCGCTGTGTGCGGGGCCCACGGGTGAGTGGGGTACCCCTTCCCCTGTGTGCACATTCAATTCTGGGGTGAATAGGGTTTCACCTTTTTAACGCGGGAATTTTTATTTCTATTTTTTTTTAACGGTGGTAGTGGGACCCACTGTCCTAACTGTCAAATCCACATCATCTCTTTCTTATAGTTGGTTGGAAATTTCATCTATATTCATGACTAGCAACTGTCACTGAATAATGCAATAAAATCTTTTTATCTATTAGGTAAAAAAAATGGTTTATTGCATGTGTATTTTCTATTTGTCCTAATTTATTATATATATATAAAAAAAATCATTCTCTGAAAAAAAATATTAAGAAAATTGTCGTTTTATTTTTATTTATAAAATTCCTCTTTGTGATATCTTATCATATGTAATTACATCCTTTCTATCAAATCATGTTTGCTTTGTGTTATTAGCTGGATGTTTACTTTCTTTTGGTTGGTAAAATCTATCATGAATAATTAAATACTTGGATACAATGCAAAACAATTACTTAAATGTAGTAGTATAGAGGAAATATAGTATATCCTATTTATTTTGTAAGAATAATATGATGGACTTCATGTAGTAAAATTCATACATATACTTTTGTCAAGTAACATATTATGTAGAAAATTCGATTTTAGAGATATATTGTTAAACACATTTTGCATATACAGTGTATCCTAAGAACAAATAGTTATAAATAATTAAACATTCCATAAATCAAACATCCTTTTTATGTATTATTACAGCTATACACTTACTTTGATGATATTGTAGATAATAATGAATTCGTAAAACTTCTTCGAGAAATCGATGTATTCATAAAACTCTAAATCCTTAAAACAAACGGTAAATTCGAACTAAACATTTTAATTTTTTTTTCTTTCGGAATTGTACTTATGAGAAATCAATTCACAAATTCAAAATCCAATCACGAACACAATTCGTAGCAAACGATAAGCCATCGGTAATCTCTCCTATGTGCAGGAGAAGTTAAAGGGCAGTTACGACTTAAAAAAAATGCACGTAAAGTTAGAGATAACATGTTCCAAAGGGCTTTTTACGAGAAGGGCTCAAAGCTTGTAAACGGGTGTAATGCCGAGCAAATAGAAAGCCTGTCTCATGACAATTGCCGTTGCCTCGCACAACAAGAGTCTGCTTGTCTCCTCTTCCGACCCCACCACCTATAAAATAAATTTGAGAAATACAAAAATATATAGATCTCAGAAATTGAACACCGACACGATGGGCAGAAAAAAAAATGAGAGTATTTATTAATTTTAATTTGGTGCAGTATTAAATTAAGGGGTTCCATACCTGACAGTTTGTGTAAAATCTCGTGAAGTCTTCCGATAAATTGTACAAGTACTCACATAACACATTTGGCAAGAGATTGGTGATTGACTCTTCAACAATCTGTGAAGGCGGTGCAAATTAAATTATGAATTTAGAAAGCCAGAAAAAAAAAAAAAAAAAAAAAAAAAAAAAAGCGTATGTATTACCTCTGCAAATTGGAGCAGATGAAGACCCAATGTGCGTTCGTCGGTATGAGCCAAGTTTAACGTACCAGTCTGTTGCAAATATAACGAAGAATTACTCGAACTTAATCATAAATAATCTCGAGGGTATATCAAGTATTGATGAGATATTTGAAGGTAAAAAAATCAGACCAAAGTTACATATGAAGAGTAAATTTTAAGACTAATAACGGAATTGCGTTTATACCCTTTTCAGTTGTTCTATATCTTTCCCCGATCTCTGAATAATTGAGGCGATTCGAGCATGTGCATACAACAAATACACAGCAGTGTTTCCCTGATCATAGAGAAACAAGGCAACAAGAAATAAATTGAAAGAGTGCACATAGTTAATTAATGAGAAACAGACGTAAGCGAAGTTCAAGGCAATTATAACAAGACCAACTAAATGAGATACAGATGAGCACAGCTTCATACGAACATTGCGTAAGAAAGAAGTTACGGCAAAACAATAAATCCTCATAGTAAAATTCAATGGCCGTACCTTGTCACTGAGCATCTGCTCAAAACTAAAGGTGTAGTTGGTTGTTCTGTTATTCTTCAGATCAGCATATCTGTTTCGTATACAAAAGATAACAACACCCTGTCAGCAAAAAATGGAGAAAAAATAAAAAAAAGTGGCGTTTTTTTATCAAACCCAACACAAACTAGTGCATGCATTTTCCGCAATTTGTCGAATATATAACTAAAATACATGACTAAAAAGCCAGATCTCTAAGCAGGGCCAAAAGATGAGTACTATTCAAATAGATAACATACTTTGTTTATGTCTTATTCAATTGGATAAATAATTAATCAGATAAACCGTGCAAAAAGCGGGATATACTCACTTAACAGCCCCATATCCAACTGCTTCGGAAGTTTGATCGAGCTCCTCTTCAGTCCAATCCCTCCCTGATGTACATTTAAAGAACTTGTGAGGATTAAATTTCAGAGGAAAATAGCATGATATAATTGTTCAGTTGTATGTATTTCTGCGCTACTCAAGAATGTGTGGTGGACGAGAATAAAAACACTAACCTCTTTCAACAAGAGCTGCTCTGCATTTATTTCTGGCTTCATCAAGCAAATCAACCAGTTTGACAGTTTCGGTACTTCGAGTTCGGAATCGCTTTCCGTCCTCTCCAAGAACAAGCCCAAACCCAACATGGTTAACTTTCGGATACTGATTTTCATCAGATGGAAGCCAACCAGCTCGTTTGGCAGCCTGAAAAAGCATTACAGAAAAAGCACTTTCAACCTCTGAACTTGCATATGTGGGATAAGTAGTAGTCATATGTCTGATGTTAAAACTTACAGTAAAGAACATATCAAAATGATCTCGTTGGCCAACATCTGTTACGTATATAATCCACTCAGCCTTTTCCTCATTAAGTCGGTACCTATATATTATTGCAAGTGTAAGTCTTGTACAAGAAGCAATTTCCACAGCTTTTAGTAAAAGATTTGGTATCAGTCATTTGATGAAGCAATAACGGTTTTGAATACTTAGAAGGCGGTCATTACAAATATGCAAAAATGGGTGAACAGAGAAGTTTTTAGCTGATGAACTGAACCAATTCTAAACCTGGATAACAGACGACGAATTACTGAACAGAGAAAATTGGAACTCACCACAATGCAGCAAGATCAGTTGAAGCATAGTTGAATCCACCGTCCGACTTCACCACAATAAGTGGGATATTTTTTCCTTCGATAAAGATAACTTGAGCGCCTTGACTTTCTTCAATTAATCCCTTTTGTCTCAATAACTCTAGTACCCCAGGTATATATGGATTGTAAAAGCTTTCCCCCTGGAAAAAAAGAACTGTATGAATGATAACTTCATAAAACCTGAAAGAGTAAGTAAACAGAATACCAACTTATAGACTTATACACATATTCGGGATTGCAAAAGCTTTCTACTTGGTGAAAAAAGGAAAAAAAACTCACATCAAGCCATCTAAAAGATAATGGAAACAACATCTTATACGTATCATCGGTTAAGCACAATCACCAAAAACTACACTACAATATCCACTGTATTATCTTCTAAGAATAACATAATCCACGTGTTGGGATGACATTGTTGGAATCTACCAACAGCTTCAGACACTATAATGAGCAACTTGAAAGAGAGAGTCCTCTAGTACCTTTTCCTCCAACTGAATTCCAAGCCGCTGATAAACCCTTTCAAATTCATTTCGGCTGATTTCACATATGTCAGTCCACGCTTTTCGGTACTTCTCCTCTCCAGCCTGTAAAATTTGTATACATCATCATGCAGCGAAGACAATTCTACATTAACTATTACGAAATTCAACATTTTCATAGTAACAGATGGGTTCATATTTAGTTCTTGAGGGTTATTCGGCTCAGAAGAAACAAACGACTACAAAACAATCAACATCAACAATCCTAAAGCTATCAAGCAATGTACCTGAAGACTGACTACTGCTTTCTGGGCCCTCTCCTTGAAAGCAGGGTCCTCGTCAAATTTTTGCTTCGAGGCCTTATAAAATGCCTAAAAACCAGCAGTAAATCAAAGTCATCTAAAACTTTACAGTTACAAGTTCACTCCCATAAAATCTAAAAATTATTGAAAAATCTCCCCTTACCTGCAGGTCTCCAATTGCTTGTTCATTGGCACCTTCTCCGTCGGGAAACAGTTCAAATAGGTATTCAATTAGCATACCAAACTGGAAGGAATTCAAACAGCATTAGCATGCACAACAGAATTCATGAATAACAATCATTATACATTATAGCAAAATACGCTTAATTTTCACTAGGGCCCCACAACGAGGTTATTCATCCTCCAATACTAAAAATGAAAATTTCAACATGGCATGTTGAAACATTATTGACTTAATTCCATGAAATGGACATCAATGAATCGAGTAGGTACTTTCTGAGTGACATGGATTAAACAGGGACTGAATATGTACTTCTAAAATTGCAAGAGTACTGAAACAAATAAAGAAAAAAAATCAAAGTTGCTGGAGGAAAAAGATGTACTGCTAATTAGGAGCAGAAGTATTTCGAGAAAATTTACTTTCACAACTTCAATAAACACAAGTTACCCCAAGCAACTAGTTACTATTTGATAAGCATGGATGCATAAGAAGAAATTAACTCCTTTTCAGGAAGAAAGAATAACTATCTAACATACCTGTGTCCCCCAGTCTCCAACATGGTTTCTTCGAAGAACCTTTACATTTGAAAATTCCAGCATACGGGCCAGGGTGTCTCCAATGATAGTCGATCTCAAGTGACCAACATGCATTTCTTTTGCTATGTTGGGTGAAGAGAAGTCAACCACAGCCCTTTTAACGGGAAGCCTCGGAGCCCAAATTTCAATACCATCAACTAGCATCTTTTGAATGCTCTGCAACAGTTGAGGTAACATTCACATAAACAAGATTAAAAAACCGCAGCTAAAAAGAAAGAGAATCTTATAGTTAGTTTACCTTGGCTATCCACTTCCGAGATAAGACAACATTTACAAAGCCAGGTCCAGCAATTGAGCAAGACTCTATCATTTCTGATTGAGGGAGATTGTCCATAATGGCCTAAAGTAAATGCAATTAACATTTCATGTCATCAGGCATCAACTTATGACATAAGACTCACAGCATTATTTTCTTCTTTAGCATATAAAACATAAAAACAAAAAGAGCATAATAGTAAAGCCATATATCCATCAGCACCTTCCCTATTGGTTGGGGACCTCGGAACTGGGTACCCTTTCCTTTAAGTTTTGACCATAAGCCCATGGCGTTGTTGCTGTAGCAAGTCAAAATTCGATAATTAGCAATCAAAGTTGTAGTAAGGAGTATCGGATTATATATTGCAAAGACTATTAAAGTTCGAAACCTAGAAAAATGAAGGGAGACTTATAGTTCTATTAAGCACAAATGCAAAAGAATTTGCATGACAGCATAAAAAAGAAAAAAAGCAATACCATTGATAATCACCAAAGTTAGCATTTTGGCATGGAGCAATAGCAGGGGCTACATCGAGCTCCTCGGGGACTGTTACTCTCAATGATTCTTCAAATAATCTTGCTATTTGTTGCTTAAGACTTCCCCCAACTATATTTTGATCCTGTTTGATGATATAAAACAGAGTTTACAAGAGGTGTCACATTGACTCTATGATTCTTCAAATAACTTGTACTATTTATTAAAATTACGTGCCTAAATGTGCCTTTGAATGTAAAAGTACCAGTAATTGTTTTCCTATCAGAAATGAAGATTCTAGAATAAATAGTTTTACATAGACTTACATCCGCCATACTGGTAGCAGATGATGACTTCGCTTTGAGAAAAAGTCTTCGAGAAGTTCTAAGAATACCTGTCTAGTTTCATGAGAATCACGGGCAAATTACCAAAAGCAGCAGTCGATATAGCATCTGATGTAAGAAAATTAAGCAGGATAGGCTACTGAAAAATAGCACAAACATATTAAATATATCTAAAATCCACAGAAGTCAATTAGCCTATTTCTGTATTACTTGTAATCGTGGTTACTGTATAAGAACTCAAAATGTCGAATAAACAGATAAAATACATCAAAATGCCAATTCACAAGCATGGATTTTGAAAAAGGAAAAAGTGAACTAACCAACTGAAGATATTGAACTAACCAACTGAAGATATTCAAACTTTTTCAAAATAGAGAACTAACGAAGGCGACTTCCTTCATTAGTTAAACCGATCTTCTTAAACGTCACAACTACTCTTTCCTCTTATTTACAGTTCCATGACCATATTTCATTGTGATTGCATATAAAACATGAGAACTCGCGATATTACTCTATCATTACCGACTTCTCTTCCACATAATACATTTTCAATTGATGCATTAGTTGTTTATCAGCTTTTCCTAAATTGCATTATCCATAATAGATGAACCTCTTCTACGACATTGATTATGTACATTCCTCACAGTTGAATATATCAGCAATTGTTGCTATTGCAAACTGAAACTAGGTTAAACTACCAACACAAATAGAAGATAAAGTATTTTATTAGCACACAATTCCTCCCCATTAAACATCCAAAAAATATATGCCCATTAATTGCTCTCTGTCTACACTAATCTTTTTTATGCTGCTCTACAGAAAACCTAAATAAATAAATAAATTATTAATTAAAACAAAATTCAAATAGAAAATGGAAAATTCCCTAAAAAAATAAATTCCAACTCCATAATCGATGCTCATAAAATCAAATACAAAACCTAAAGGAAACCCTATCCTCAACTTGCAAACACGAAATTTGTGTCACAATTTTCACGACTCGTAAACCTCAAACAAAAAGGCGCAGGGGAGTTTCTTACAGTTGGTGGATAAGGCAGCAGATGACTGAGAATGGAGGCGAGAGAGACGACCGAACTGCAGCGGAGCGAAAACCGGCGGTAGTAAGAGACTAATTTGTGAGCAATTCATTATACAAATGCGTATTTATATATACAAAAAAAATATATAGAAAATGATATGCATGTATTAACTTCACCGAGTCAGTGGGCTGAGCGAGAACTCGTACTACAGTGTGGAACTGCGCCGAGGGCTAGCTAGGGTTTTCGTTGGGTTCGGATCCTCTGTATCGCCTTCTGTCGTTTTTGCTGGAAACCCGGCCAATAGAAGCGTGCCACGTTCGAGTTACCGTGCGTCCGTGTTTATGATCTTAATTATTTAATTCCCCTAATACTTAATTTTTTGTGATTAAAAAAAATTAAATAATACTTCAAATTATGGTTTGAATTTTCACTTGCTATATATCGAATTCTGAGCCCATCAATAAGCAATTTCTTTACGAATTTTGCCGTGTGTAGAATATTTCTTGTGAAAGAAGAATTTTTCCACGGTTGCGTGAGTGTATTCTTGTGAAGCAAGAATATTTTTCTTCCAATATTAATACACAGGTGATTGGGATGTGGAGGGAAGAATTTCTTCTACACTTTATTGTCATTGATTTGTTATAATATTTTTTTGGGAATTTGTTTTTTATTATAATCGAATATAATTAGATAACGAAGACGTCTTTAATTTATTGATTAAAACTTAATATTTGTGTTTTTTTAGTTTTGTTTCTAATATTGAGCATTTAGTAATATTTAAAGCCTAATATTGAACATGTAACAATATTAGATTTTAACCATACATGTTATATTACGACTTCCGATCCGACTTTAGTTTTTGAAAATAATTTCAAAAATTACACTTGTAACAATGTTAGGTTTTAATCGCACATGTTCGATATTTAACAATACTAGGTTTTAATTACACATGTCCGATATTAGGTTTTAGTCACACATTTAATGTTCAATGTTAGGGTTTAATCACAATTTCGATTAAAAACATAAAAATAAAAATCATATTTTTCAAAATTGGAAATGAAAAAATATTGTGCAAAAATCGAATATTTTCAAATCGAAATTGGGGAACTTTGAAAATTATGTTCCAAACTACACTCCTGCAGTCTTGCTTAGAACAACACTTAAGAAATGAAAAAAAACCCTCACATTTGTTACTCCAGTTCTTTCTCACTAGAGCACCACAGAGACAAACTTTATGCACATTAAGCCTATTGAGACGGTCTATTATATGCTACACCGGATAGATCTTTACCATTCATATGCACACAAAAACACCCACACCCACATTGGTGTGTGCAGATCAACGGTAATAAATCACCTGGTGTAGTCTTGACCGGGTGTAGCATGGAAATAACCCTATTGAGACCCCATTGTTCGAGAAAAAAAATTAAAGGATCCCAAGTTGTTCCAAATTTACATTACAAAGATACAGTAGCATGAATATGGTACACATACACGATACAGTAATACAAGCCTTCTTACAAAATGGCCCAAAAGCTGCAGAAGAATATAACCTCGTTACTGGATCAATTGGCCGCAGTATTTCTTGAAGTTCAAAGACTCGTCTACAAGGAAGTCACTGCGGTAATAATTTTACAGGAATGTTATTTATGAAAATCTTATAATTTATAAGTTTTTTTTCCCAAAATAAATAAATAAATAAAATATTAACTTACAAGATCCGATCAGCCATTTTCGACGGCTCCCATCTAGGACTCCATGGATATTCTGTCAAGTTAGGTGACTTGATCGGCACACCATAAGAATTGAAATGCTGCAGATATACAAACTAATCTCGTTAGGTTCTTTATATAAGTGGGAGAAGGAACGGGTTCGTACTGTCGATATTTCAATTATTGTAATTTGTACGTAGATTCTACGAAAGCTGTTCACATTATTTAACCAAATTGGTGAGCAGTTATAGGACCTTAAATTCTTACCTGAGAACTCTGAAGTATTATAGCTGGCGGCTGCTTTGGGAACTGAAGGGAGAGAGAAAAATGGACCTGACAAAACAAAATCGTAAGAACTCAAAATCTTCCAATAGAATCACCGATCCAACACACGGCACAGAACAATCAGTACAAAATATTAAAACAAATAGATTTGAACAGTAAATGTTCTGTATTGTACATTTTGTACTAAAAAGGAGTGATCCTGTACTACTCAAGGATTCAGATCAGTAGAATATTATTGTTATTGACTCCCTCCTAAAGAAATCCTCAATACAGAGACGATATAGCGTACGCAATAAATTGGCGAGGAAGAGAGTGGTCAGTTGCAGAAATTGGTAAGGATTATAGCAGATGTAATATGATTGTAAAAACAGATATTGTATAAAGTGCACACGAATCCTACCAGAAAAGTGAACACCCCGGAAGAAGCTAAGAATGTTGCCTTCCTGCAAAAGACCTGGCAATCAACTACGAACGTATGAGCATTTTTTTTAATTAAATAAATCCAGCCATCAAGAAATAAAAACAAATAAAGAATGCACACCGGATCAGCTTCAATTGGTCTACCAAAAATAGGCGCCAATGCCATGATTAATTTCCTCCTTGTTTCAATAGAGGAGACTGCATTTTTAATCTGTCAAAGAAAACGGAAGTATTATACCATAAAAATATTAACAAGCTGAGGTTTAACGACTTGCGCCGGCAGTTGTGTTATGAAGTAAAATTGTATAAAACTGCAGCAAACCTGTGATTCTAGCATCTCTTCCACAATGATAAGATATTCGGCTGTGCACCTACAGATAGGGTAAAGATCAAGAACAAAAGACACTCACCCTGGACCAAAGTGACAGTTGACAAATCTATAAACGAGAAAGATTTAACTGAAGGGAATAAATTATATATATTTACTTACATTCCTTCCAGCCAAGAAGGAAGTTTGAAATCTTCAATAGAATATAAAGCTTTCAACTCCACAGAAGAAATCAACTTTAGACGAGGGGCTGGAGGAGTAGAATACTTTTTACCAACTGGAAATATAACCTACGAACATTATAAATTGGAGGTTGGCCAAAAAATAGGAGAATACTTGATAGAAGAAGTTTGAAGGATAACAAAGAAAATATCAGAAAACGAGTATGTTGCATATCTAGGGTGCAAAAAGAAAAGGTGTTCTTGGACAAATTATGTACTGAGGAAGAAATGACCATATATAGTGATAGTGCTCGAGCATTTCCAATTTAACTCATATTCCTTATAAATCTACAATAAATAAATTAACATCATACAATCGATGGTCGTTTCTGTACAATGTAAGGATTTCTCACATCAGTGTCACGATGAACATACTTTCAAACTTCAGAATTAAAGCTTTCCTTTTGAGTGCACACCAAGCAAGAAAGAATTCCCAGTTATTTTAATATTGATTGCTCTAAATTTATCCTCTATATATCAAATGAAGCCTACTCCGTCTGTTTCCATCAATACTGAGAGCTTCTATTTCTTTTCCTTTCACTTTTTGTCCTTTTCTGTTTGTGTAAAAATACATTATTTTTACAGCATATGCCTTGATTGCTTTTGCCTTTTTTATGGCCTTAGATTAATTAAAAGCTGATATTTATTCCACATGTCGCATCATTTGTTTTCTGGGAGTAGACTAAAGCCATTAGGCCAATAACATTTGTGAAACCAACCTGTAAGCGTATCTTCTGTGGATGTCTCCAGGTCGATCCAGCAACCAATTTATTTAGATCAATGTCCAACAATGGAACTGCAAATTTAACCTCTTCTGGCTACGCAACAATCAAACGGCAAAAGGACCACGAAGAAGCTTAGAACCCATATGAACTCAACATTTTTAAATGATAAGAAAGATAGAAGAAGGTTATTATAGGACTCGAATAAGTTTATCATCTTCCATCACCTTATCATTGATTGAGCTCATATACATCTCAATTCCCTGTAATAAATATGAAGAAATTTAGAACTACATAAAGATATAATAGGTTTCCAAAGGAAATAATATGTAAAAGGAGATGCATCCAAAAGCCAAAGCTGAAAAGAAGAAACAGGCTTCTAAACCCAAATCATCAGCAATTTATATTGGTTCCTGTTATTCCGATATATGCAAATACAAGCTCCGAAAATAAAATACAGGTCACTAGAAATATCTCGCGGACATCAAAATTTCCTTGCAGATGCCAAAGAGATGATGCATGGTTGGCAGAAATTAATTAACTTCGCTAGTCTTAAAAACATTACTCTTAGGATCAGTAACCTCCCATACCAGCCCCCCACCTTCCATCCCGATCCAAAACTCAATGGCATTATTTGAAACATGCAAGAGGGGAAAAATAAGAAGAATGTTTTTGCCGACATGGAAACTATTGAAACAGGTCCGAGATAGAGAAATTTTGAGTTTCAGCAAATACTACTCCCTCTGTTTCAAAGTAAGTGTTACGTTGGCCATATTTTTTTTGCCATCTTAAGTCTCACTTAAAAGTTCAAGGCAAAATTATTTTTTTTAACCAATTTCGCTTTTTATCATTGATTGTTCAAGCTCGCTCATTTGCACAACTAATTTATCTTTCTTCAAGGTTTGTAAATGGTATTATGGCGCTCTTCCATTCAAAATGAGACTATTTATTAAATTTCTTAATCTATGTGCTTTTACCTTAAATGACACTTATTTTGAAACGGAGGTAGTAACCCTGTAGGAGCCGGAGGTAAATTAAACATATATACTAATTACTAACATATTCTGCTTTAAGAAGTAAACTAAAGATATTCGACCAGAGTCAAACAGATCCTTAATCCATTTATTGATCTCAAACCAAACTGTTCATAGTTGGCACAAGTAAGGAATGCAATAGTATTTGCACTCCAACTCAAATATCTGAGATAACTGCAAGCTGCAGTTGATACAGCTGACACGACATCAAGTCCTTAACTATGCAAAATTTGTTTGCATATGCATCTACATATTGGTTCTAGTAACTTAGTAACTTTTAACGTCAAATCTTCAGTGACAATGATAGACAAAAATGCAGCAAAAGAACTTAAGAGTCGCATTTGGAGAAACATGTACAATTATAGGCACAGAAAGACAGATCAATTTTGAAAAATCGACATAAACCACACCACCCTATTAATGTATCTGAATTCTGGAAGGCTAAACGGCAAGCTTAAATATGTTTAGCTTTTTTCTTCGACGTAGAAAATTTTCATCGGAAAACTAACCTCTCTAGATACCAGCGTACTGATTTCGAATTTCAATCTTTCATCATCAACCTCTCCAATACGTCTTCTCTGGTACGCCACGTATGCAGCCCTATTATATAAATCAAACAAAGTCGCCCAAAAACTCAGTGCCAACACCCCATACATAAAATGATAAAAATACAAGAAATTATTTGTTTTACCCTATGTTGCAGTCACATATAGAAGAAGAGCATTACCTGAGCTCCAATATAAGAGCCAACAAACGAGCCGGATCCTTGCTGTTCCAATCTGCCAGACCATTTTTCGAAGATTTTTCATTGCCACCAAAATACGGCTGAAAACTTTCGTCGTCAGGTCCAAATATTACATCCGGCGCGGCCAATGGATACATAGCATTGTAAATAACATCCCCTAATTTCATCATTGAAATGTCAAATTAACAAAAAAAAAACAAAAAAATTGTAGAATTAAGCAGATTATAAAACAAACGAAAACACGATCAATTGAAGAAAACTCACATCTGATATAGTCAAGGCAATACGGTATGACTAGAGTGAAGCGATCAAGTAACCTAGGGTTTTTGCTCCCGGACCACATTTGTTCCACCTGCAACATATTTTTCATTCGTTCTTTCGAATTAGAAAATTCGTAAACACAGAAACTGAATATGCGGCCACAGCGTTGCGTACATAAGCGTATAAGTATGAATTACATGCGTGTGATCTGGGGCAACAGAATGCATTAATTACCTTGACGGGGAAAGGAGAATGGGTGATGAGATAAGTGAGCTGCGCGTTGATGAGCGGCGGAACGGTGTCGATCGCCATTCCTGCGGTGGTTCGGCGGATCAGTGGTGAGAATTAAGAAGCTGAGGTTTGAAGTTTGAAACAGTTAATTATTTTATTTTATTTTATTTTTGTTATTTTCTTTCGAGGAAGAAAGAGTGAATACTGAGGAAGAAGAAATGATTCCCAAAATGCCCCTACGATTTTGTTGGGCCTGGAAGTGGAGCTTATGAGATTTTGGACTGTTCTTAGTATGAAAAGGCCCAAATTTTCAATTGGGCTGCGGTATCTATATAATATATAAAAGTTGAATTGCATAGCTAATTGCTTGACATTTGGCAATTTTAATTGATGACATGTCCTCAATTTCATCCCAAGTGGCGAATTGATTGGTGGAAATAAATCATCAAAAAACATGTCATCATTTTCCAAAATCAAAGGTAATTAAATATATTTAATTATTTTATTTATCTATTTATATCCTACCATTTATAAAATGCTCTAAATATATCAACTTTCTTGGAAACCCTAAATAAATTTATTTTTGAATTTAATTTTATAATTAATTTAATTTGAATTTAGTTAAATTCGATTTAAAATCTTCCCTTATTATAATTGCATGATTGGCGGTGTTACGAATTTTTTTAAATTTTAATTCATAAAATTGGATTTATATTAAAAAAACATATTGCAGAATAAATTATTTGATATTATACATTTTACATGAACATGACCAGAGAATATGTATTTTTTTACTAATTTAATATTATATATTAATATTATCTGTAAAAAAGAAAGATACATGTTTGAATTTACTATCTTGCGAAATTGACACTATTTGTTATTCCATGTGTAGAGTAATGTACTCCCAATTATTTACCATATTGAAAATTATAATACATAAATTTCATGTTATTATTTAAATAATTATTTTTTCTTCACTGATTCCAGTGACAATAAACTTTACGATTGATTTAACCTTTTTAATTATATACTAATTAAAATACAAATTTTATTATGATTATACTAATAAATTGAATAACCTAAGTTAAGTTTAATCAATTCATAAAAAAACGAATTGATTTTATATATTTCAAAATATAATAATTCTAAATCTTTGGAATTAAATTTGTTTATCCACTTTATTTAATGGCTAACATTAAGAATATCAATTGTTTTGTTTAAAATGTATAATGATTGTATATATTATATATTGTATTCCACTAATAAGCATTTTATTATAATTCTAATAAATATAATGAAGTAAATATCTACACCAACTCCAACCCAAAAGTATCAAAATGAGTTCGCAAATATTTATGTGCTATTTAATATTTTGTTTTGATATTTATCTAAATGTATTTTCTTCAACCATAGGTATTAAATAGTTGTTAATTAAATATATCTAATTGCGACATGTTATTTTCTAAATGGACACTGAGGTGGTTAAATTCATAACTCATGTTTGATATTTTATTCTGCATGATTGCATAATGTATTTTTTACATTTTGAAAGATGAAATGTCAAAATACCTCAATTCATAACTCTATTAGAATTAAAAATTACTATCTTAGAGTATAAAAATTGTGGTTAAATGTTTTGATAGCTTATTTAATAATCCCACTCGAATGCTCTTGCCGTAAATAGTTTATATTAATAATTCCCCTAATGTTTGTTTCCGTCTTACATCGACCCCCTTATGGTATGATTTTCAAGGATTATTACGTGGAATATTCCAATAATGCTTATTATACCCTGCACACACGACATTTCTTTATGGTAATTTTTAAAGACAAAAATTACCCTCAGGTGAACTTTACACGAAATCTTTATTCTTCTTAAATAACACTTTCACAATTTTTTATTATTACCATGACAACCCTGAGGGTAACTTTTTAGTTTAAAAAGTACTATAAAAGAAATGTCACGTCTGCAATGGTGGACTCCATATTTTTTGGGACATTACATGGAATAAAAAAGATTCCGTAAAAAAATCACACCATAAGGGGGTCGTGTAAGACAGAAACAAACATCAGGGGGGTTTGGTATAATCACCGATAAGTGGGGGTGTTTTCTGTAATTTCACCTAAGTTCAAGAGAATTTTCATAATTTATCTTATTAACAATGATTATTGTTCTTTTACGTCTTAACGCTTACTTATACCCTTATAATATTTTAAATAATTTTAATGTCAGTTTGATAATATAATTAAATATTAATTTCTAACATATTCATATGTGTTTTTTATGGTTCAACTGCCACACCTAAGAAATTTGATATAAAGGTTCAAGATTTAATATAATTTTTTTTATACTAAATAATATATCATTGCAAAAAAAAATTGTTGCAAAATCAGAATTTGTGATTAATATTAGTATTATAAATTATAATTAAGATTATTTGAATTAGTATTAGTATTAATACTAGAAATAGGTTTCAGATTG
The DNA here is from genome assembly GCF_056151865.1 of Erythranthe guttata. Lineage (NCBI taxonomy): Eukaryota > Viridiplantae > Streptophyta > Magnoliopsida > Lamiales > Phrymaceae > Erythranthe > Erythranthe guttata. The sequence goes on from NC_142535.1 coordinate 16,083,380, forward strand.
TAATTAGGATTAATATAATATTAGAATTATGATTAATATTAGTATTAGATTATAATTAAGATTATGATTATGCTTAGTACGATAAGTAGTGACATGCATTAGTATTAGGATTGGGATTAGAATTATAATTAAAATTAGAATTAGAATTAACATTAGGATTAGCATTAACATTATTAGTATTAAAATTATTAGGCTTATGATTAGCGTTAGGAATAAGATTATGGTTAGGATTACGATTAGAACTATTATTAGTGTTATGAATAGAATTACGAATACGATAAGGATTTGGATAATGTTAGAATTACAATCATAATTAGCATTAGCATAATAATTAGCATATCTAGATTAGCATTAGCATCAAAATTAGTATTAGCATTAACATTAACAATATTAACATATTAGTATTAGTAATAGTATTAATAATAATATTAGTATTAATATTAGTATTAGTAGTAGTATTGGTATTAGTATTACTATTAGTATTGGTATTAGTATTAGTATTAGTATTAGTAGGGCTGAAAGTCGGATGGATCGGATCGGAATTAGCCTTTTCGGAAAATTTCCAAAAAATTTCGGAAGTACAAAATTAATTCCAATTCCAATTCCAAAATTTTCGGAATCTAAAAATTCATTCCAATTCCAAAAGGCCCGGAAATTTCGGAATTTCGGAAAAAAATCGGAAATCACATAAGCTTTAAAATTTGAAAACGTAGCCGAAATTTTCGAAAATGTTCATAATTTTTCGAAAATAAGAAGATGCACGTCGATAAAAGTAAAACTAATAACTACTAAATTTCAGTTCAAAAAAATAAATAAAAATAAACACCGCATAATATCCAATAAAACTTCTAACAACAATTCATTATGTCAAAATCCTAAGACAAACTTATAGGTGTATTTTTCGGAAAATAAGTATTATATAATATATACTATTTATAGGTGTATTTTTCGGAAAAAAGTCGGAATTTTTCGGAATTAATTTCGGAATTAAATCGGATCGGAAATTGGAAATTCCAAATTTATTTTATATAATTCCAATTCCAATCCAAAAAAATCGGAAAATTCCGGAAATCGGAATTTCGGAAGTCGGAATGAAAAAAGTTGTTCCAAAATCGGAACTTTTCGGATCGGAACCGGCGGAAATTGGAAAATCCGTTCCAACTTGCACCCCTAAGTATTAGTATTAGTATTAGTATTAGTATTAGTATTAGTATTAGTATTAGTATTAGTATTAGTATTAGTATTAGTATCAGTATTAGTATTAGTATTAGTACAAATATTAGTATTAACATAAGCGTAAGTATTCGTATCAATATTATGTTCGGTATCAGTATAAGTATCAGTATTAGTACCACAACATGTATCAGTACCAATGTCAGTACCAGTATCAGTACATTATTAGTATCGATATCAGTATCAGTATCAGTATCAGTATCAGTATCAGTATCAGTATCAGTATCGGTATCAATATCAGTATCAGTATCAGTATCAGTATTAGTATCAGTATTAATATCAGTATCAGTATCAGTAACAATAACAATAACAATATCAGTATCAGTCGGTATCGGTATCAGTATCAATATATGTATACGTATCATTAGCATTATAATTAGTTTTAACATTTATATTAGTATTAGTAATAGTATTAGTATCAATATTAGTATTAATATTACTATTAGTAATAGTATTAATATCAGTATAAATATCCGTATAAGTATTAGTATCGATATCAGTACCAGTATCGTAAAAAAATACAGTATCAGTATCAATATCAGTATCGGTATCAGTTTCAGTATCAAAATCAATATGAATATCAATTTCAGTATCAATATCAATATTAATATTAGTATCAGTATTATTAGTATAATATTAGTATTAGTATTAGTATTTTTATCAGCATCAGTATCAGTATGAGTAACAATATTAGTATCAGTATTAGTATGAATATCAGTATTAGTAATAGTATTATAATTAATATTAATATTACCATGAGTATCAATATGACTATCAACATCAGTATCAGTATTAACATCAGTATCGGTATCAGTATCAGTGTCAGTATCAATATCACTATCAGTATCAGTATCAGTATCAGTATCAATATCAGTAAGTATTAGTATTAGTATTGGTAGTATTAGTATTAGTATTAGTATTAGTATTAGTATTAGTATTAGTATTAGTATTAGTATTAGTCTTAGTATTAGTATTAGTATTAGTATTAGCATTAGTATTAGTATTAGTATTAGTATTAGTATTAGTATTAGTATTAGTATTAGTATTAGTATTAGTATTAGTATTAGTATTAGTATTAGTATTAGTATTAGTATTAGTATTAGTATTGATATTATGATTAGAATTAGTATCAGTATGAGTACCCGTATTAGTACGAGTATCGGTATTAGTATTAGTATCAATATTAATATCAATAGTACTATTATTATTACTATCAATATTAGTATTATTATTAGTATTGTTATTAGTATTAATATTAGTATTAGTATTAGTATTAGTATTAGTATTAGTATTAGTATTAGTATTAGTATTAGTATTAGTATTAGTATTAGTATTAGTATTAGTATTAGTATCAGGATTAGTATCAATATGGATATCAATATTGGTATTATTATTGGTATTGGCGTATACATCTTATCTCTTTTGCAATATTTATAAGTTGTGTTGTTGTTTGAGTAATGTGCATCACTAATTGAATGTTGTTAGTGATAAACTTGCAGGTTATTTGAGTATCTATTGTGCTACCTCTATGCTACTGTGTTTGTTGTTAAGTTAGTTATTTTGCAGAGGATTCACATAGTGTAGTAGATTGCATTCCATGAAATAGAGTTATACCATATGTTTTAAATTATTTTACTTAATCTTCATATCGTGATTTGCGCCATTCGCGTATTTTTCTTTGTAATATTTAATTGAATTTTATATGTTACAACTCTGAATTAAGAGATATTTTTTTATTTCCTTCCATTTTGTTTTACTTCAATTGGTGTTGTTATAAAAAGATAATCGTTTAAATATTATTATTTTTCTCATTTTGAAACTCATATCCGTGCAACGCACGGGTGAAGTACTAGTTTTAAATAAATAAGTATCGAGATTCTATTTATTATTCCAACTCTATTTTCTCAATGTCAAATTTAAATTTAGATAAGCTTAAATTTAGCTTATATTGTACCAAACTGGCGAAATCTCTCGCATCCAGGGCGCTCATTCTTTGGGTCGACAAGTATTTGATGGAGGAATGTAAATCATGGTAACTCAACGGCCCTCAAGTTTTGTGTCAAACGGTTGACAAATGATTTCAAATATCATCTCTTTCACAGCTATTTTTCACATTTTTTGCTAAAAATTGCAATAAAATATAATATAATGGAGCATAATCTGCACCATCAAGATCTCCCTTTGAGCTCGACTCCCGCATAGCTCACTCATCGTTGGATTTAGGGTCGGTGGCAATGAACAAGTGACCGGAAAATGTTAAAGAGAGAGAGAGATATTATTCAAGAGATAGTATACAAGTGTATTATTAATGTTAAAATCATAAACTCTAATAGGATTTTTTATATTCGTTTATATAGAATATTATACATGGCTATTTCCTAATTTACGATCTCCTTATCACTAAGTCTTCTCTTAGCATCACTCTGTCTCATCTTGGTGCTTACCGGCCTTGACTTAATGGTTTTTTTTTATCGATCGTTGGGCCGCGACCCAATAATTCTGAGTATGGGGAGTTCGACCAAGAGGTGTGACGAACTGATTTGGATGAAATTAGCTCAAAATAACGAGTTTATCTTTTAGTGAGTATGGGGAGTTCGACCAAGAGATGTGACGAACTAATTTGGATGAAATTAGCTCAAAATAACGAGTTTATCTTTTAGTGACTCAAATTTGATGAAATTATATTATTTCATTTGATTTTTTTGAGAAACATCGTTTGAGAATCCAACTAGGATTTGGATAAAATTACACGTCATCAATTAGTGGATACAATGTTTTTTATTCAGCAAATTTCCCGCCAAGATCTTCTCAGAATCTCAATCCAAACTCCAAACCTGCCCACACAAAAAAAAAAAAAATGATCAAATTCCAAATTGCTGAAGAACAATTAATTATCTTAAATCTCAAATGCAGAAAGCTAATTGAAAATTTAGTATACCTGGATTCTCCCATCGGAAGTTCCCGCAAAAAGCTTCTGCCCATCGGAATCCGATGCAACGGCCGTGATTCGCGTGCTCCCGCCACCGCCGCCGCCGCACGCCATTTTGATGTAAGCAATTTTCGCCACTCTTTCTTTCAGCCATACTTCTATGATTCCACATTTCGTAGCCGTAAATACGAAGTCATTGTTTACTGTAATTTGCTGAATGTCCAGACCAGTCGGCAACGATCCTATCACCGCCTTGCTCGATAGTTTGAAAACCTAATTGCAAACTCTGTTTTTAGTACATTTTTTATGTTATTTTTATGTGACAATATTTGCAATTTTTTTCATAGAGATTCTATTCTCTTATACCTTTCCTGCTACACCGTCGACCGATGATCCACCGGCGTATAGAAGACCGTCTTGGATTTCGACAGAGTGGATTGTTTGTTTGCCTAGTAACTTTTTGGCGCCGGAGTAAAATGTTGATGATGATTGTGTTTTTAAATCTACCTCCTGTACACATTTTATCGCAATTCTCGACAATCAACATGGAAATTCTCGACAATCAACATGGGGAGAGGCAATTTGTGAAACAAACTTTAAATGGAATTTCTTCACACGATTTCAATTTTTCCTAACATTTTTTGGATCGGAATTGGATTACATATGAGATTTCGCTTCACTTTTAATTTTTTGAAATTTGTTATTTTATTCAAAAATTATATATATAATATCAATGTTATTATGTATTCTATATTTGAGGTGGATAAAGAAATGCAACATCCGAATTTCGGCTATTCCGATCTGAGTATTTTTTTCAATTTTCGAGCAATTTAATTTCACCATAATTTCTGAAATCAGATTTTTGTTTCATCCGTTTTCCACCCCTACCTAAACGGAGAGTTCCAACGATTTCGACACAAAAAAAATCGATTTTGGAATAGCTAATCGTTTTTCCCTCCCATTCGCACATCCAAATTACGATTTCCATTTTGTTAAAAAATTATTGGATTGAAATTAATTTTTTAACTTCCGGATAAGATCGGATTATTTCCGAAAATGCTAACTCTAATCAGATTTCCATCCCTACGAAATTTGTTACCTGGACAGAGTAACCAGAACAACCGCAGTAGAGTTTATCTCCATCCAGGGCAAGGCATTTGGCTTGTTTGTTGAAGCCGATATTTTTCACGATTCCCGACCAATTATACACCTGTACGAAAAATCGATCAATTTTTTTTAACGACTACGATTCAACACATAGCTGATATCCTTTTAGTAACTTAAAAAAATCCTACCTTAACTCCATTTCCTTGAGACGAGAAGCACGCGACACTCGCGTTAGCTACCAGTGCGAGCACCGCCTCTCTTACATCGTGCACCTGAATACAATAAATTTCCTCCTGTTTGATTGACCAAACCTAGAAACAAATATGAAAAAAAATCAATAATTTACGTTTAATACACCTCGTTTTTTTTCAAGATTTGGATTAGAGCATGAAATACGGAAGTCTTACACGTATGGTTTTGTCCAAAGATCCGCTGTACAACTTGTCGCACGAAGGAGTAACGTAAAGGCATGTTACCGCCTTTGAGTGTTCGCGTGCTTCTTGAATTAACCTAGGAGCCCTTTTCGCAGTGTCCCATACCTGAATGCAAGAGATTTTTATTTTTTATTTTTTTTCTTCGAAAAACGAAAGAAATAAACGAAGATTACTTGTGACCGTTACATTCTTGAGTCGATACCTTGATAGTTCCATCGGAATGGCTACTGATCAATCGACTTCTTACATGAATCATCGACATGATTTCTCCATTCACCGACACATCTATCTCAGGACCTTCGACACACGACCACAAATCCGCCTGCATTTTCGTACAGTTAGAGCTTTTAATCAATTCTGTATCAAAAAAAAATCGACGGGAAAAACGAGGGATTCGTACTACTCGACTCACGGCGTCAATTGATGGTAAGTTCATGAGTGCTTTCGTTATATCATTGGCCGCCGTGCAACTCTTCTTAATCTTCCTCAAGGTTTTCCATATACTTTTAGCGTATACCCCGATTTCGTTGAGCCCAACTTAAACATCAAATCGACCGTTAAATTTTTAGTTACAAAGCCGAAATATTCGCAACGAGAAAATGTGTTGAATGAATGATTAAACTGTAGTCAGTTACCTGGTTCGCTCGCGAATCCTCTTAAAGCGAGAGCAGCCAATATCTTCTCCTCGAGATTCTTCGACGATCGCAGCACGTTTACGAACTTGTCGAGTAACGATTTACGGGCAACGTCTCGTGTTCCGCAATCGGGAAAACTGTAAAGCATGTGCACGAGCCACGTGGACACAACAAGACAAGACTTCGCTATCTCGATCGAATTGCTTTTAAAGCATTCCTCCATAGCTTTAAAAACCGCGCCCTTCTCGTGGTTCGATAGTACAAACGCGATTCTCTTCTCCCAATTCCTCGCCGCTCTCTCCTCCTCTCTCTAAGTAATACAGAAAAAAAAATGGATTTTGTAGAAGGTGACGAATTACGCAAACACGAAAACTTCGCAAAAAAAAAATAAAAATAATACCGTTTCAGCTAATTCCGTTTCGTCGGCTTTCATTTCGTCTTTTTTCGTAATAGCACCACAAGTTCGGTCGAAGCCTGCTATTTTCAGCAGCCGAGATTCGATACACGGCTTATTTGAACCTCGGAGACTTCCCGCAAGAGACGAAAGCATGCCGAGAGCCGTAATTTGAGACGATGGAAATTCTTTTCGTTGAAGCGCTTCAAGTATTGCTTCCACGGCTTCTTCCCTATAAATGCTCATCTTACGCGGAGAAGCCTGGATTGCGAAATATTCTGTCAGGTAACTAACTACCTAACTACAGTTAAACCTCTATAAATTAATGCGGTCGGGACTTGAAAAATTCTATTAATTTAACAAAATTATTAAATTATTGAACTAATAATTTAATACATTCTCACCGAGCCGGGATCGAAATAAATTATTAATTTATCGAGGTTATTAATTTATCGAGGTTCTACTGTATTCCGGCATATTTTGTTTGTTTCGTTGAATTCGCAATAACGAAAGAAAGAAAAAAACAAACCAATAGATCGAGTTGAAGAAGAAGGATAGCGACGGAAGATTTCTGCTCCATCGGCGACATTTGCAGATAAACCAAAAGCGTGTGCATCGTACTGAACGTTCCTTCTTCCTTAATTATCCGCAATATCTCGTCGCTCGATGTTCTCCTGGAATGCAACATAACGACCTCAGAAATAGTTGTATCGATGCAATAAAATCGAAGCTAAGCCGATTAAAAAGTTATGTACCTTTTCAACCGAACCAGCTCACAGAGAAACTCGACACACATCCCTCTCACACTATCGTCTCCGCCGTGAAATAATTCGAGAACATGCGATAGCTCGATCCCGTTTGCTATAACATTCTTGCATGTCGAATCACTTTGCATGCAGCGTAAAAGGATCGACACGACGGTCTGTCTTCCGTCTACCCTATCGAGACAGCTCAGCAGAGCAGGTATTCCGTTATCCGTTATTACTACATTCGTCGCATTAACCGATTTTTCACCCTCGTCGCCACCGACGACAATTTTCTCTAGTAACGCAATAGCAGCATCTTTCGGCGCTATACTAAACCGAAAATCGGTCACTTCTTCATTTTCGTCGCTAATTATACGTACAAGAGTGCCTACCAAATCATGACGAGAAATCTGAGAAAACGACGGTCTGAGAAGGTAGACAAGCACAGCAGCTTCAACGAGTCCTTTCTTGAGTAAATCGGTCAAGCAGTAAAAATCGGAGTCGATACTCGTCAGAAGATCACGAACACGATCGTCTGCGCATATCAATTTAGACAGAGTACATATCGTTGTCCTGAGTACATCCTTGTCGAAAGAAGCAGACAGAATCTCCATGAATCCATTGACTATCGTCGGCGAAGATAAGTAGGAATTAATCCCGCGCCCCACGTTCGAGTCCTCCCAAATTTTCGATACAGTCAGAACAGCTTCCTCGCATTCTTTGAGATCTTCGGAGTTACACAGACAGAGGATATAAGGCTTCAACGCATTGATCACCGTCTCAACAGAAGCTTGAGATATTACGCTCGTCGGCGAAGTTGCTAACGCAGCTCGAACGAATCTCTGACGGCTCGGAAGCGCCGATTTTTCCGATGGAATTTCGGTGCTGGAGAATTCTTGAGCAATGTCGGGGTGTTGGTCTTTCCAAGAAGTGATTAGTCTTTTGAGTACGTAGTTTGTTTTCGGCAGCGCGGCTGCCGAGAGAGGCTGCCGAGTGATGGGGCAGCTCGTGTTTCCTCTGTTCGTCCATTCTTGAATGGCTTTTCGTTCGTACGTCTGTCCCGTTTCGAGCGTGACGGGATCGTTGAATATTTGGCCTGTGATAGGGCAGACAAAATCTTTTGGCGGCCTCGACTGTGGAGTTAGTACCTCGGATGTTGGAGAAGATACATAGCTCAGCCTTCCATCATCACTTCGATTCATAGAACTGCCTCGAAAAAAAGGGAGAGGGAAATTAGTCATTTCACGGACTAGCAAACGAAATGAGCTCGGAAAAGGTGGCTAATAAACGAAACAAACCTCTTCCGGAATGTTTGTCTGACGCTTCGTGCATGAGCAATGCTTTTCGCCGCGATTCTCAGCTGTCCCTGATTGTGTATTCGTTCCACTTTGAGTAGTATGTAAATATTTAAAGTTATAAATAAAAAAATGAGATAGTTGTACGAAAAAAACGTACTTTTGTTTCTTCGTCGGAGTCCGTTGAGCTAATGCTCGAGTTATCACCGCATGAAAGCGGTGAAATAGGCAGAGAATTCGAGTCCGTTGCACGGGTGGAGAGAAGGCGAAGCATAGATGTTTGTATATTTCCGGGTTTTTTGACTGATTTCGGAGATGAATTCGTTACGGTAGGAGTTTTTGGAGAGCTGTTCCGAGAAGATTCTCTTCGACTCTTGGGAGAATATTCCTTAGGAGAGCTATTCTGTGGGGATTGTCGTTTATAAAATCAAGAAAGTGATCAAATTTCGATATACGACATTGTAAATCTTTAAAATGAACTCACCTGAGCATCCCAGCAATCGGAATCTTCAAGATTCTCTGAGGCAGATTCCGCCTTCGACCTAATTGTAGCGGAAAAAAAAAGGTGAGTTGATCAACGTATACTTTAGTAGTCGATTTTAAGGTTTATTTTACTATATAGAAACCTGGAAGAAACATCTCTTGATTGATTTGTGGAAAAGCCGGCACTCTTTGGCAAAACGGGGCCGAATTTCACGTAATCGGGAATCAAACGGCTACTAATCTCGTGCAGAGGAGTCATCGGCGGCTCGACAATCGGCATCATAGGCAGAATCGCCTTTCTAGTATTCGCAGCATCGTAGTTCATACAATCTTTATAGTACTTTGCGTAAAGCCTCGTGTTAATGTCCAAAGATTCTCCGTAAAGATTCTCCAACGCTTGGATTCTCTCCGCCTGCTCCGGTCGAACGGACAAGATCAAGGACTCGTTAAAACAGTGATCGAAATCAACGGTGAGCGACAAATCCGAATTGTCGGGGATCATATCGAACACTATCTTCCTCCTCTCCTCCGAATACCAACCGATGATCGATCCCATGTGTGGCGAAAAGATCGATCTCCATAGCTCGGGGGCAAAATCGACCCTCGAGAAAAAAGGGTCGACTACAAACATCTCCAACATGTGGAGGATCGAATTACGGTTATCGTTTTTCAACTTCCACAAGTAGGAGAGATTCAAATGCGCCCAAGCGGATAGGTAGAAGTTCGGTACGCCCGCGGTTTTGCGGTCGGAGTGTAACATGGCGCATACTTGGAGCATCTTCTCGGCGTATTCGAGACGTGCCATTTTGGTTTCGACGTTCGACGTGGCGATCGCTTCTTCGAGGGCTTCGATTCCCCAGTCGAGATTGGCTAGTACCGCTTGGTCGGAGTAGTGGATTTCTTCGGTTTGGTTTTTTGCGGTTTGATCCTCGGCTGCTAATCTCTCTGCACAATGGTCCTTGTGTTGGATTCTTTGCTCTTTGTTTGTCAGCCTGTCTTCAATGAAGCTTCCTATGGTGGTGATCAGTGATCGAACTACGTCGTCTTCTTCCATTTCGAACCGATAGTTGCCACTCATTTTTTTATTTTTTTTTTAAATCCTTTGATTTGTGTAGAAAGTGAAGTTCAGTTCAAGAATCCATATTCAGAAAAAAAGAGCAAAAACAAAATTTATTCAGTGAATAAGGACAAATTATGCTAAAACTCATAACTTCAATTATACTCATGAAGCATATTCTTGTAAACTGTTTACAAATAATTAAATAGTAGGTTAAATTAAAACCAACCCCCCGAGGTAATGTTAAATTATGAAAACCCCACTCGTGTTTGGGTAATTACAACTAACTACCAATCAACTATGATTTTTCTTACACGTCCACCATTATAGTGTCGAATTCAACATAATCTTCTAGATTCGTGGAATATTCTCTAGTTTGTACTCATTTTTTGCAAAAATACAGGTCTTGATGCACCACAATTTCTATAAAACACATCTTGCTTCAAAATGTGTAACTCGAATGGGATAAAACGTGTACAAACTTGAGAATATTCCATATAATCTAGAAGAATCCACTAAATTAGACACCGTAAGGATGGACGTATAAGAAGATTCATAGTTGAGGGGATGATTGTAATTACCCAAACATGAGGGGTGCTTTCGTAATTGACCTTACCTCGGGGCTGACAATAATTTACCCTAAAATAATAATAATAATAGGGAAATGGAGCCGGCTTTAGCCGGCGTTTGATTTAGCCTGGCGATTAATCATCAAAGTAAGGCGTGGGACTGTGTCATTAACTGGGATTAATTGAATTATTATTGATTATTTTAACTAATATTTTCGAATTTAAATATTAATGGTGTGTAGGTTGATAGTATGACAGAAAAGGGCATGGTGTCAATTTCTTTTGTGCTCAATCATTGGTATTGTCACATCAAACTGGAAAAAAAAAATTAAGATAACAACTACGTAATCTAAATTTGAATTGGTTGCAGCAAATTGTTTGTTAATTAAGAATTCTAAATTACTTAATTTAGAGAAAAAAAATGACAGCTGGTGCCTTTTTTCCAATTTATTTCAAACTGCAAATTTATTATGGTATGGAATGGGCCAGTTTTAAATGGACTGGATTAAGTAGGAGAGTCCGATACGTTGTTACTTATTTTGCAAAAAGAGCCCAAATTTGTAACAAAACTATCAATTAATTTTTGGGCACAATTTAAAAAAATAAAAATAAAAAATAAAAAAATCATTTCTCTAAACCCACTCATTATCTCTGAAATTAGCTAAATGTCTAACCAATCAAAAAATCCCAATATTTTTTACGAATTTAGGTGGTGTTTGCAGAGCTTCAGAAAAAAAAAAAAGTCGACGATTATAAGTTAAATTAACGTTAAGTGTTTATTTATAGGAGTTGAGAGTGTTATTCACGTAAATACATATAAATTTGAGAGCATGTTTAAATTTACTTGACGAACACACTACGGAAGTCGAAATATCATCCACAGTGTAATTTAATAGTTGTGAGAAAATATAGACTTGTTAAAAGATCTTTATAAGATAAATGAAATAATTGACCCATGATTGTCATTGGTCAATAATTCCAACAAAATTACTATTTTTCGGTATGAAGAATCTCATAAATCATAATAATCCATTAAAACGAATTAGCTAAATAAATTATCCTTTTTGGATAAGTATTTAAGTAATCACCATAATCAATAATTTGATAGTAATAATACTTCTTTCCCCACTATAATTCTACTTACTAATCACCTCCCCTTTATTGGATAAGTTCATTATAAATAATCCATTAAACGAATTGATTAATTAAATAAATATATAAATAATCCTTTTATGGATAAGCTAATCTAATAATAATTAATAACCATAATCCGAATAATATTATAATACTTCTTTTCCCACTATAATTCTGTGTAGCGCCCAACTCTTCACTCATATCTATATAAACCCCTTCCCCCTTCTTCTTTCCCGTATCTTTTACACACACACAAACACACACACACACACACAATATATATATATCTATATACTCTCGATTACGATAACAATGGCGGCGACCAATAACAGCGGTTCTAGTAGCGGTCTGATCGTCAGCTTCGGTGAGATGCTGATCGATTTCGTGCCGACGGTCTCCGGCGTGTCTCTGGCGGAGGCGCCTGGATTTCTCAAGGCTCCCGGCGGCGCGCCGGCGAACGTCGCCATAGCGGTGGCGAGGCTGGGCGGGAACGCCGCGTTCGTCGGCAAGCTCGGCGACGACGAGTTCGGCCAGATGCTCGCCGGAATCCTGAAGGAGAACGGCGTCTCCGCCGAGGGCGTGAATTTCGACACCGGCGCGAGGACGGCGCTGGCGTTCGTAACCCTACGCGCCGACGGCGAGCGTGAGTTCATGTTCTACAGGAACCCCAGCGCCGACATGCTGCTCACCCCCGATGAGTTGAATCTCGATCTCATCAGATCTGTAAGTATTGATTTCATCAGATCCAAATATACATACATATATACACACACTTTCTGTGCTTCTCCATACGTGCATTTAAATGAATTTATTATGTAATTTTTATTTTATTTTTGATTTTTTCCAATTTTTGTTGTATGTTGTTTTCTGCAAATCTTTTGAATCACAACGTCGCAATCCGTAAATCACGCACATTAACCATTTTTGGACTGTTATTTTGACTGCAATTTATTCTGGTAAATATATTCTGGTAAATATTTTATTAATTTTGACTCACATTTATTATGGTAAATATTTTATTAATTTTGGAATTAATTCGGTCTCAATAAAGCAATTAGATCATATATTACATTAATACAAACGATATTTGCAATCCATATATATGCATATTGAGTTGACAAAGTAGGCAAGTATTAATTGCAATAAACAATTTTACTTTATTTAAAAAAAACATTTTGTGTTTACAGTTTATTAATTTCAGATTAATTTCTCCTTAATGATTTAAATAAATTTGATGTGAATAAATGTAGGCGAAAGTGTTCCACTACGGATCGATAAGCTTGATCGTGGAGCCATGTCGATCAGCTCATCTGAAAGCAATGGAAGTGGCAAAGGCAGCCGGCGCACTTCTCTCGTACGACCCGAACCTCCGCCTGCCGCTTTGGTCCTCCGCGGAGGAGGCTCGCCGCCAGATCATGAGCATTTGGGATCAGGCTGAGGTCATCAAAGTTAGCGACGAAGAGCTCCAATTCCTCACCGAAAACGATAAGGTCGACGACGAATCCGCAATGTCTCTATGGCACGACAACTTGAAGCTTCTCTTGGTCACACTCGGAGACAAGGGTTGCAGATACTATACCAAGGTACCAATGTTTAACCATGGTTAATTTATTCAAATACACACAGTTAAACCTACAGTTGGGACCAACAAAATTCTATTAATATAGCCGGGACCAAGAGAAAATATTATTTAAACGAGCTTATTAATTTATCGAGGTTCTGTTGTATTTATATATTTTTATGCATTTGCAGAATTTTCGTGGGGAGGTGGATGCGTATCGTGTGAAGACGGTGGATACAACTGGAGCGGGGGATTCTTTCGTCGGAGCGCTTTTGTACAAGATGGTTGACGACCAGACGATAATCGAGGATGAGTTGAGGTTGAAGGAAGTGCTTAAATATGCATGTGCTTGTGGAGCTATCACTACTACTAAGAAGGGAGCAATTCCAGCTCTACCTACTCCTTCTCAAGTACTCACTCTTCTCAACGGGACTGAAACCATGTAAAAGAGAACAAACGGCTTTCTTAGTAGTTTAATGTTTTTCCTTAGATTTTTTTTTTTAGCTTTTGGTAATGCATAGGTGTTTTTCAATTTCTGAAACTTTGTGTTTTACAATTTTATTTTTTTCAAAGTTGTTTGACATTTATTTGGAGAAGTTTCTTTACAAAGAAATTCGATATTGTCGTCGTTTAATAGATGCTACATTAAGTGAAATACTTTGCATAAATTCTCGAGATATAAATAATAAAAAACCCCATGAAATTATCAAATACAAAAACAATAATTAATAGGGCAAAATACGGCTACCCCTAAGGTATGGTCAAATTACTAAAACTCCCCTTTTATTTGGGTAATTACAGTCAACCCCCCTCTTATTTGGGTAATTACAGCCAACCTCCCGCTTATTTGGGTAATTACAGCTAAACCCCTTATTTTAAATATTTTTACATAAAATTTTATGTAATTCGGTTATTTACTGAACCAAATCGTATATTCAGTTCGGTAAACGGTATGAAATATTGACGTATCGAAATTTCGGTTCGGTTTTCCCTATTTAACATCCCTAAATTTACCTCTGGAGGGGTATTTTTGTAAGATAATACATAGTTGAGGGATTGACTATAATTACCCTAACAGAAGGGGGTTTTCGTAATTTGACCATAAGTCAGGGGTGGACGTAATTTGCCCTAAATAATATAAAAAATGCATGTAGAGGATTTTTCGTTTTGTTGTACTAAAAGCCTACCCGTTTTCATACCGGGCTTAATCTTTTCGGATCCATTGTCATTGGGCCTAATTTTGATCCAACAAGATGAGATCATAAGTTGGATTATGAAGCTCAACTTTATATATAAAATTCATGTTATTTATTTATTATAGAAATATTATTCCTGTTAAAAAATATAAATATTAAATAATTTTGTTGGAGGTTTGATGGGAAACAATAACAAGTGTGAAAGTAAGTAGATGCTTTGGCGTCTTTGAGTGGGCCTGGTCGTTGAAACCAAGCACCCACCAATCGGGAGCCGCCACGTCGGCATTGCAACTGCCTCACGGCACACATAAATAAAAATACTCCGGTAAAGACGTACAACTTTCTTCCCTTTCTCGTAGTATTAAACAATTATTCCACTGACCGTTTCAATTCAAAATGGGGCCCACCCTGACAAGTCTTCCTGCGCGAAATGACGATTGTACCCTTCCTTCTGGATTTGGTTTCTCACCTGTTATTTACTGCATAGCTTTATTAGAGATTAATGATTTGCTGTAATGACAATTGTAAAGTTAAGTTATGTAATTTTTCTAAGGCAAAAAAATATTTGAAAGTACCAAGGTAATGGTTCTGTTCAAAATGCACCTAATCTCGAATAATAGTCTGCAAATTAATATATGCACTGGATAAGTATTCCGTAAATTTCTCTCATGGATATTATTAAAAAAATATTTAAAAAGAAATTAATATATTAATCAAAATAAAAAAAACCATTAAAGTTCATCAAATGGGTTATAAATAATGATTCAACAAATAAATAAAGCATATGAGAAGACATTATTTTTGTTTCCGAACAATTTTCATTTCCAATTGAAATAAATAAATAAATGCCCCATTTGATTGCCAAAATAAGTCATGATTAATTAAATAATTGAACTTAATTTGATGTTTGATATCCTTAATAAATTGTTTGGTCCCAAAATTAGCCTTTTTATGAATTTTTTTTTGAGACGTTTCAAGATTCAATAAAATAATTGAATTTCATTAAATTATTTAATCTTATCTTGGTAATCAAACGGGGCTAAGTAGTAAATAATAATCAGAGCCGACAAGAAGTTCATATCAACAATAAAAGTATAAAACGAAAAGAAAAGCCGGTCAAACCTCAAAAATGATTATAGTATACTTTAAAAACCCAAATCACGCGACTAAACCCACCAATGGGCAGATTAGTCAACCAAATTCCGCCGACGACCAACAGCGGCAGCCGCCGGTGAATGACGTGGCATTACTCCATCATTTATAAATAAAACAAAAAAGAAAAAGAAAAGGGATTTTTTTTTTTTTTTTTTTTCTTTTTTGGGGGAAAAAAGTCAAGAGTTCACTACTGCTGAACCCGTGTTTTTGTGTCTTTTCTCTTGTGCATTATTTCCTCCGTTTTTCATTAAATTCACTAAATTCAAAGTTTTCCTTTTAATCAAAATCTGATCCAATCCCAATCTCTCTTCAGATTTGCTTCTCTCTCTCTTCACGCGGTTTTAATCGCCACTACCAATTGAATTCCGTTATTATTTTTGCAATCAGGTATGATTATTTTCTTCATTTTTTAAAATTTTTGTTTTTTGATTTTTTTTTTGGGGTCGTCTGATTAGCTTTTTGATGTGATTAGGTTTTTTTTTTGTGTAGATACAATGGGAGGAGTTTGTTCAGGAGGTACTGTAAAGAAAAGTAGGAGAAGAACTGTAGAGGTTGAGGATGAGAAGAGATCAGGGTTTTCCGGTAAGCTGAAATCTATTGGAAGTTTCGGGAAGCAGAATAAGAACAACGATGAAGATTCCTATACGTATCCGGATGAGAGTGATGTTTTCGAGAAGGCGCCTCGCAATTTGTTCGATTCGGGTGAGCTGAACATGACGATTGCTCGTGAGTTTAAGCTCTCGGCTCAGGCCAAAACCGCAGCTAACAAGGTACAAAACTCTATGATTTTTGTAATTGTACATTTGTGATTTTTGGGGGTATTTTTTTGTATTTGCTGTATTGGGTAAATTGAGTGATTTCGAGGATCGATGGTGAAAAAATGATTCCGATTGTGGTCGTGAGTTGTGAAGATCTTCACGAAGAGGCGGCGGATTTGACTTTGGTTTGGCGATTTTTCTTTAGCAGCAGTGCAGATTGGGTTTTGATGAACATGATACGATATTAGATAATAGAACTTTGTGTTGGTGAAACGATTTTAAATTGCAGTGCAGGAATCATGTTCGTCGTTTTGATGATTGGATGATAATTATTGGTAGTGCCCGAAATGTCATCACCGAAGAATCTGGTTTGGATCTATTCTTTGCTCAACTTGCAGATTAGACTGCATTTGTCTTCGACTGTGTCTGTATGAGCTAAATTTTAGATGTAGAACGAGCTTCGGCAGTAATTTTCGCGGGATTTATTGCTCAGTTCTCATTGGACCGTCGATTATTTGCAAATACATCCATATTCGTGGGAACTGTTTTTGTTCCATGCTTCGATGGAGGAGGCATATGATTGAAGAAAAAAACGTTTTTATGTTGTGTTTATTAAAAACGTTACTAGTAAAATACTCCATTCTATTCAAACAGAATGGAAACACTTCCTTTAGTTTATTTTCTTCTTTAAAAAGAATCAAGTAAAACTCAGTTGACACTAATACTATTTCTTTCATTATGATAGGGACCACAAACGACGTCATTTTTCGGTAAAGCCGGCATAGTAGGCCTCGAGAAAGCAGTGGAAGTTCTAGATACTTTAGGCAGCAGCATGACGAATTTGAATTCCGGTGGATTTACAACCGGTGTAACTTCTAGGGGAAATAGAATATCTATATTAGCATTCGAAGTCGCTAATACCATAGTCAAAGGCGCAAACTTATTGCAGTCTTTGTCTGAAGATAATATCCAGTTTCTGAAAAAGGAAGTTTTGAATTCGGAAGGGGTTAGAAAGCTGGTTACCACAGATATGGATGAGCTACTTCGCATTGCAGCTGCCGACAAAAGGTATTAATTTATTTTGTCTCTTTTATCCTCTCAGGCCTCGTTTGGTAGGTAAGATTAACCATGGTTAATTAAATAATTGGACCTTATTGGATCTTTGATTAGTCTAATATTTTTCGGGCCTGACCCGCAATTGTGAAAAAATATATTATCTTGGCAAATTGAGTAATTATTGCATCCCCCGGTTCATCAACAATACAATTTATCTTGGCTAATTTTATCTTGAGAACCAAACAACCTTATTGCATGTAAAGTTTGGTTGGATTTCTTTTGTTGACCACTTTTCATAATTATGCAGGGAAGAATTTGACGTCTTCTCTCGTGAGGTTATAAGATTTGGAAATTTGTGTAAGGACCCACAATGGCACAATCTTGATAGATTTTTTTCCAAGTAAGTGGTTCTTTACTTTGTGATTAGATACTCGATTATGTATTGAAGAATGACATTGATCGAAAAACTTTTGGTTTCTTAGATTGGAGTCGGATATTGATATTCATAAACAGCTAAGAGAAGAGGCAGATATGACTATGCATGAACTAACAACTCTGGCCCAGCATACCTCTGTAAGTTTACCTGCTTCAATTGTTCTAATTACCGTTCCTCGTAAGTTTACATGCTTCAATATGTTGCCATGCTCTACAATAGTACACGTGGATTATGTCATTGTTTGTTTTGGGAGTATTCTGGTGTAATCTGCTAAAAAATGTTTATCTTTGTAAAGAGCCCTCATTCTTTATTTGCATCTACCAATCATAATTGAGACAGTGAGTCGAGGCGAAAGAGAGATCTTCTAGAGCAGTTGTGTTGATGATCCTATTAATCGTTACATTTTTCTTCCAAAAATTTCTTGCATATGTAATGAATTTGTTAATAATGAAAAGCTCAATTAACCGTTTCTACAGGAATTGTATCACGAGTTGCATGCTTTGGATAGATTTGATCAAGATTATCAACGGAAGCTCGAAGAAGTAGATTCACTACACCTTCCTCGCAAAGGTTTGTGATGTCGATAATTTTTTTTCTTTCGATTTTCTATTTATTACTTTATTTTTTTGTAAGAAACTGCGTTTTAAAACTGAGATTCTATGCTCTCTGTTTGAAGACTTCTCATTCTATTTGTCGTCAGAAGGATTTATTGCATATTATATTTGAACTATGTTCTAAAAGAAACACAGTGTCTCTCTCTTAGTCACAACTGTGAAATCGAAGTATTTTCGTGTCTGCCTCTGATTTCTCTACGGAAAATGTTGATTATCTTAATTTTGTTGGCTTGTATTTTGCAACTGTAGGTGAGAGTCTCACAATGTTACTAAGCGAGCTAAAACATCAACGGAAACTTGTGAGGAACTTGAAAAAGAAATCTCTCTGGTCTAAAAGTTTGGAGCAGGTACATAGTTAAGCTCATTTCTATTTTAGTATTTAATATTTTTATTTTGTATATTTTTTATGTCATTGTTTAGGTAATTAAGATGATGAATTAAATATAGTAGCAATAAGCATCGGGAGTTTAATTCCACATCTATATTTTATCATGTTTAGGTCGTGGAGAAACTTGTCGACATTGTTACGTTCATTCATCAAGAAATTCCTGAAGTATTTGGAGTTGGAGATAACGGTATGAACGTGATTTATATATCTGTTTTGTCACTTTTCCTGCAATTGCTATTCTCAAAGACCAAATTGCTATTCGCAGAGTCATTATGTTAAAAATCACTTTTTACCGTCTGAAATATAATTTCATATTCATATATCTTTATACATATTGCAGGGTTGCGTTCAGCTGGAAAGGTGTCCACGAGTAAGCCAGAAAGACTAGGTGGCGCTGGTCTTGCCTTGCATTATGCTAACATAATTACTCAGATTGATAACATTGTGAGTTTATTACACAAGTTATTTCTTTCAATACCCGTAATACACAGTTTGGTTTATTTAGCTGAAATAATTTTGTCTTTATTTGAATTGAATTTATATAGGCGTCTCGCCCGACTTCTCTTCCCCCAAATATGAGAGATACATTGTACAGTGGTTTGCCTCCTACCGTCAAGAATGCTCTTCGCTCCCGATTACTGATTGATGACAAGGAAGAGGTATATTCTTTGGATGACTTGATATTATTAATTTTTTCTTTTAAATTGCATTTTGGATATTGAGAAAATTTGCAATGATTTGATACATCACTCGAGGGTGATAATTTACGATTGGTGCACATTTATTTCCTTTTAATGCGTATCATTCAACCTTTCGTACATAGATTTGAAGCTCATTTCATTTGGCTATGAAACGAACATGTTCTTGCTTTTCTCTTTTGTGATTATTTCTAGAAAATATTATAATTGGTCTAACCGCTCGTGTCTTGTTCTCTTTTTTTGCTTTCTTATTCTTCATTTTTTTTCCATTTTATCTTTAGATTCTTTAAGCAAAACTAATTCGGTAACAAACTAGGGTTGGAAATTGGAACAGAACGGAATATCTGAATTCCATCGATTCCAATCTGAATATTTCCGATTTTATGAACAGCAATTTTTTCCGATTTTGTTTGGAATGGGATTGGAATATATATTAATTTCGATTTCCAATTTCCGATTTTAATTTCCCAAAATTCCAATGTATTTCTGAAAATTACACTTATAATATTAATATTATGTATTCGATATTATACGTGAAGAAATAATTGGAATTTCCGAATCCCGCCGATTCCGATTCGAAAATTCCCGATTTTGGAACAGGTCGTTATTCCGATTTTTATTAGGTCCGGAATTGGAATTAGTTTTTCACTTCCGACAAAAATCGGATTTTTTCCAATCCAATCTGTCCGGTTTCCACCCCTAACACATACCATATAACAATCTTTGTTATTCTTCCATTTTTTTGCTCTTGTGTTTGATACAATCTCTCGATTTAACGTATTCGTTGTGCCTTTTGCAGCTAACAGTTCCTCAAATCAAAGCCGAGATGGAGAAATCTCTCCAGTGGCTTGTCCCTGTAGCAACCGACACTACTAAGTACGACGTTTTCCACTCTCCTATAATAAAACACAAACAAATTTCATCACATTGTCTTAAACCCTCAATTTGCAACGTCATCTTTGTGTTAATTCTTGGATGAACTAACGCAATTTCCCCTTTTCAAAAACAGGGCACATCAGGGTTTTGGATGGGTTGGTGAATGGGCCAACACAGGGTAAGTTAAAGCCTCAGTTCTTCTACTCCAACAAACTTAATGCCGCGTCTGGAAGCCATTTCTAATCCCTCCGTTTTTTGTTCTTTTCTTTTCAGCAACGATTTCGGCAAAAAAACGAGCACGCCAAACAACCTCATACGCCTACAAACACTCTACCACGCAGACAAAAATAAAGTCGATACTTGCATACTCGAGCTCGTAACTTGGCTCCACCGCCTCATAAGCCTCGTGAGGTATAGAGACAACGGGCACAAGCCAATCCTGCCGCCAGCTCGCTCCCCGAAGGTGCAACTCAATAACGGCAAGGTACAACTCTCGTCAGAGGATAGAAATCTTTTAGACGATGTAATGACACGGAGGAAGTTGGTACCCGGGCTGAGTAAAAGCCAAGAATTCGTGGTGGTGAAGAATAAGAAGAGTAAGATTTGGGCTATGAGTAGAAGCACCGGGAGTTCACCGAGAAGGGGTTTGATGAAACATCAAAAGGAAGATGTTTTGGATATATTGGACGGTTTGGATTCTTCGTTTTCGTTTTCGAGAGATGTTATCAGGTAAAGTGGTTTTTTTCATTTTTTAATTTGATTAATTACGATAAAGAAAAGAAAAGGGAATTCGAATCTTGGGCGAATATTTGTGTATATATTTGCGATTATCGAGCGTGGGATTTATATATATATGTTGGAAATTTT